>NW_027439496.1:0-58117 GCF_964188355.1 Buteo buteo
TAGGGGTTAGGGGTTAGGCTTAGGGTTAGCGTTACGGTTAGGGGTTAGGGGTTAGGGTTAGGGCTAAGGTTAGGGTTAGGGTTAGGGTTAGGGTTAGGGCTAGGGTTAGGGTTAGGGTTAGGGTTACGGCTAGGGTTAGGGTTAGGGTTAGGTTAGGCTTAGGGTTAGGAGTTAGGGTTAGGGTTTCTATTAGGTTAGTTTTAAGGGCTAAGGTTAGTTTTAGGGTTAAGGTTGGGTTAGGGTTAGGATTAGGGTTAGGGTACGACTTAGGGCTAGGGTTAGGGCTAGGGTTAGGGTTAGGGTTAGGGTTAGGGTTTAGGGTTATGGTTAGGGTTAGGGGTTAGGGGTTAGGGGTTAGGCTTAGGGTTAGCGTTACGGTTAGGGGTTAGGGGTTAGGGTTAGGGCTAAGGTTAGGGTTAGGGTTAGGGTTAGGGTTAGGGCTAGGGTTAGGGTTAGGGTTAGGGTTACGGCTAGGGTTAGGGTTAGGGTTAGGTTAGGCTTAGGGTTAGGAGTTAGGGTTAGGGTTTCTATTAGGTTAGTTTTAAGGGCTAAGGTTAGTTTTAGGGTTAAGGTTGGGTTAGGGTTAGGATTAGGGTTAGGGACGACTTAGGGCTAGGGTTAGGGCTAGGGTTAGGGTTAGGGTTAGGGTTAGGGTTTAGGGTTATGGTTAGGGTTAGGGGTTAGGGGTTAGGGGTTAGGCTTAGGGTTAGCGTTACGGTTAGGGGTTAGGGGTTAGGGTTAGGGCTAAGGTTAGGGTTAGGGTTAGGGTTAGGGTTAGGGCTAGGGTTAGGGTTAGGGTTAGGGTTACGGCTAGGGTTAGGGTTAGGGTTAGGTTAGGCTTAGGGTTAGGAGTTAGGGTTAGGGTTTCTATTAGGTTAGTTTTAAGGGCTAAGGTTAGTTTTAGGGTTAAGGTTGGGTTAGGGTTAGGATTAGGGTTAGGGTACGATTAGGGCTAGGGTTAGGGCTAGGGTTAGGGTTAGGGTTAGGGTTAGGGTTTAGGGTTAGGGTTAGGGTTAGGGGTTAGGGGTTAGGGGTTAGGCTTAGGGTTAGCGTTACGGTTAGGGGTTAGGGGTTAGGGTTAGGGCTAAGGTTAGGGTTAGGGTTAGGGTTAGGGTTAGGGCTAGGGTTAGGGTTAGGGTTAGGGTTACGGCTAGGGTTAGGGTTAGGGTTAGGTTAGGCTTAGGGTTAGGAGTTAGGGTTAGGGTTTCTATTAGGTTAGTTTTAAGGGCTAAGGTTAGTTTTAGGGTTAAGGTTGGGTTAGGGTTAGGATTAGGGTTAGGGTACGACTTAGGGCTAGGGTTAGGGCTAGGTTAGGTTAGGGTTAGGGTTAGGGTTTAGGGTTTGTTAGGGTTAGCGTTACGGTTAGGGGTTAGGGGTTAGGGTTAGGGCTAAGGTTAGGGTTAGGGTTAGGGTTAGGGTTAGGGCTAGGGTTAGGGTTAGGGTTAGGGTTACGGCTAGGGTTAGGGTTAGGGTTAGGTTAGGCTTAGGGTTAGGAGTTAGGGTTAGGGTTTCTATTAGGTTAGTTTTAAGGGCTAAGGTTAGTTTTAGGGTTAAGGTTGGGTTAGGGTTAGGATTAGGGTTAGGGTACGACTTAGGGCTAGGGTTAGGGCTAGGGTTAGGGTTAGGGTTAGGGTTAGGGTTTAGGGTTATGGTTAGGGTTAGGGGTTAGGGGTTAGGGGTTAGGCTTAGGGTTAGCGTTACGGTTAGGGGTTAGGGGTTAGGGTTAGGGCTAAGGTTAGGGTTAGGGTTAGGGTTAGGGTTAGGGCTAGGGTTAGGGTTAGGGTTAGGGTTACGGCTAGGGTTAGGGTTAGGGTTAGGTTAGGCTTAGGGTTAGGAGTTAGGGTTAGGGTTTCTATTAGGTTAGTTTTAAGGGCTAAGGTTAGTTTTAGGGTTAAGGTTGGGTTAGGGTTAGGATTAGGGTTAGGGTACGACTTAGGGCTAGGGTTAGGGCTAGGGTTAGGGTTAGGGTTAGGGTTAGGGTTTAGGGTTATGGTTAGGGTTAGGGGTTAGGGGTTAGGGGTTAGGCTTAGGGTTAGCGTTACGGTTAGGGGTTAGGGGTTAGGGTTAGGGCTAAGGTTAGGGTTAGGGTTAGGGTTAGGGTTAGGGCTAGGGTTAGGGTTAGGGTTAGGGTTACGGCTAGGGTTAGGGTTAGGGTTAGGTTAGGCTTAGGGTTAGGAGTTAGGGTTAGGGTTTCTATTAGGTTAGTTTTAAGGGCTAAGGTTAGTTTTAGGGTTAAGGTTGGGTTAGGGTTAGGATTAGGGTTAGGGTACGACTTAGGGCTAGGGTTAGGGCTAGGGTTAGGGTTAGGGTTAGGGTTAGGGTTTAGGGTTATGGTTAGGGTTAGGGGTTAGGGGTTAGGGGTTAGGCTTAGGGTTAGCGTTACGGTTAGGGGTTAGGGGTTAGGGTTAGGGCTAAGGTTAGGGTTAGGGTTAGGGTTAGGGTTAGGGCTAGGGTTAGGGTTAGGGTTAGGGTTACGGCTAGGGTTAGGGTTAGGGTTAGGTTAGGCTTAGGGTTAGGAGTTAGGGTTAGGGTTTCTATTAGGTTAGTTTTAAGGGCTAAGGTTAGTTTTAGGGTTAAGGTTGGGTTAGGGTTAGGATTAGGGTTAGGGTACGACTTAGGGCTAGGGTTAGGGCTAGGGTTAGGGTTAGGGTTAGGGTTAGGGTTTAGGGTTATGGTTAGGGTTAGGGGTTAGGGGTTAGGGGTTAGGCTTAGGGTTAGCGTTACGGTTAGGGGTTAGGGGTTAGGGTTAGGGCTAAGGTTAGGGTTAGGGTTAGGGTTAGGGTTAGGGCTAGGGTTAGGGTTAGGGTTAGGGTTACGGCTAGGGTTAGGGTTAGGGTTAGGTTAGGCTTAGGGTTAGGAGTTAGGGTTAGGGTTTCTATTAGGTTAGTTTTAAGGGCTAAGGTTAGTTTTAGGGTTAAGGTTGGGTTAGGGTTAGGATTAGGGTTAGGGTACGACTTAGGGCTAGGGTTAGGGCTAGGGTTAGGGTTAGGGTTAGGGTTAGGGTTTAGGGTTATGGTTAGGGTTAGGGGTTAGGGGTTAGGGGTTAGGCTTAGGGTTAGCGTTACGGTTAGGGGTTAGGGGTTAGGGTTAGGGCTAAGGTTAGGGTTAGGGTTAGGGTTAGGGTTAGGGCTAGGGTTAGGGTTAGGGTTAGGGTTACGGCTAGGGTTAGGGTTAGGGTTAGGTTAGGCTTAGGGTTAGGAGTTAGGGTTAGGGTTTCTATTAGGTTAGTTTTAAGGGCTAAGGTTAGTTTTAGGGTTAAGGTTGGGTTAGGGTTAGGATTAGGGTTAGGGTACGACTTAGGGCTAGGGTTAGGGCTAGGGTTAGGGTTAGGGTTAGGGTTAGGGTTTAGGGTTATGGTTAGGGTTAGGGGTTAGGGGTTAGGGGTTAGGCTTAGGGTTAGCGTTACGGTTAGGGGTTAGGGGTTAGGGTTAGGGCTAAGGTTAGGGTTAGGGTTAGGGTTAGGGTTAGGGCTAGGGTTAGGGTTAGGGTTAGGGTTACGGCTAGGGTTAGGGTTAGGGTTAGGTTAGGCTTAGGGTTAGGAGTTAGGGTTAGGGTTTCTATTAGGTTAGTTTTAAGGGCTAAGGTTA
Organism: Buteo buteo; assembly: GCF_964188355.1. Lineage (NCBI taxonomy): Eukaryota > Metazoa > Chordata > Aves > Accipitriformes > Accipitridae > Buteo > Buteo buteo. Next base: position 3,588 of record NW_027439496.1, read on the forward strand.
GTTTTAGGGTTAAGGTTGGGTTAGGGTTAGGATTAGGGTTAGGGTACGACTTAGGGCTAGGGTTAGGGCTAGGGTTAGGGTTAGGGTTAGGGTTAGGGTTTAGGGTTATGGTTAGGGTTAGGGGTTAGGGGTTAGGGGTTAGGCTTAGGGTTAGCGTTACGGTTAGGGGTTAGGGGTTAGGGTTAGGGCTAAGGTTAGGGTTAGGGTTAGGGTTAGGGTTAGGGCTAGGGTTAGGGTTAGGGTTAGGGTTACGGCTAGGGTTAGGGTTAGGGTTAGGTTAGGCTTAGGGTTAGGAGTTAGGGTTAGGGTTTCTATTAGGTTAGTTTTAAGGGCTAAGGTTAGTTTTAGGGTTAAGGTTGGGTTAGGGTTAGGATTAGGGTTAGGGTACGACTTAGGGCTAGGGTTAGGGCTAGGGTTAGGGTTAGGGTTAGGGTTAGGGTTTAGGGTTATGGTTAGGGTTAGGGGTTAGGGGTTAGGGGTTAGGCTTAGGGTTAGCGTTACGGTTAGGGGTTAGGGGTTAGGGTTAGGGCTAAGGTTAGGGTTAGGGTTAGGGTTAGGGTTAGGGCTAGGGTTAGGGTTAGGGTTAGGGTTACGGCTAGGGTTAGGGTTAGGGTTAGGTTAGGCTTAGGGTTAGGAGTTAGGGTTAGGGTTTCTATTAGGTTAGTTTTAAGGGCTAAGGTTAGTTTTAGGGTTAAGGTTGGGTTAGGGTTAGGATTAGGGTTAGGGTACGACTTAGGGCTAGGGTTAGGGCTAGGGTTAGGGTTAGGGTTAGGGTTAGGGTTTAGGGTTATGGTTAGGGTTAGGGGTTAGGGGTTAGGGGTTAGGCTTAGGGTTAGCGTTACGGTTAGGGGTTAGGGGTTAGGGTTAGGGCTAAGGTTAGGGTTAGGGTTAGGGTTAGGGTTAGGGCTAGGGTTAGGGTTAGGGTTAGGGTTACGGCTAGGGTTAGGGTTAGGGTTAGGTTAGGCTTAGGGTTAGGAGTTAGGGTTAGGGTTTCTATTAGGTTAGTTTTAAGGGCTAAGGTTAGTTTTAGGGTTAAGGTTGGGTTAGGGTTAGGATTAGGGTTAGGGTACGACTTAGGGCTAGGGTTAGGGCTAGGGTTAGGGTTAGGGTTAGGGTTAGGGTTTAGGGTTATGGTTAGGGTTAGGGGTTAGGGGTTAGGGGTTAGGCTTAGGGTTAGCGTTACGGTTAGGGGTTAGGGGTTAGGGTTAGGGCTAAGGTTAGGGTTAGGGTTAGGGTTAGGGTTAGGGCTAGGGTTAGGGTTAGGGTTAGGGTTACGGCTAGGGTTAGGGTTAGGGTTAGGTTAGGCTTAGGGTTAGGAGTTAGGGTTAGGGTTTCTATTAGGTTAGTTTTAAGGGCTAAGGTTAGTTTTAGGGTTAAGGTTGGGTTAGGGTTAGGATTAGGGTTAGGGTACGACTTAGGGCTAGGGTTAGGGCTAGGGTTAGGGTTAGGGTTAGGGTTAGGGTTTAGGGTTATGGTTAGGGTTAGGGGTTAGGGGTTAGGGGTTAGGCTTAGGGTTAGCGTTACGGTTAGGGGTTAGGGGTTAGGGTTAGGGCTAAGGTTAGGGTTAGGGTTAGGGTTAGGGTTAGGGCTAGGGTTAGGGTTAGGGTTAGGGTTACGGCTAGGGTTAGGGTTAGGGTTAGGTTAGGCTTAGGGTTAGGAGTTAGGGTTAGGGTTTCTATTAGGTTAGTTTTAAGGGCTAAGGTTAGTTTTAGGGTTAAGGTTGGGTTAGGGTTAGGATTAGGGTTAGGGTACGACTTAGGGCTAGGGTTAGGGCTAGGGTTAGGGTTAGGGTTAGGGTTAGGGTTTAGGGTTATGGTTAGGGTTAGGGGTTAGGGGTTAGGGGTTAGGCTTAGGGTTAGCGTTACGGTTAGGGGTTAGGGGTTAGGGTTAGGGCTAAGGTTAGGGTTAGGGTTAGGGTTAGGGTTAGGGCTAGGGTTAGGGTTAGGGTTAGGGTTACGGCTAGGGTTAGGGTTAGGGTTAGGTTAGGCTTAGGGTTAGGAGTTAGGGTTAGGGTTTCTATTAGGTTAGTTTTAAGGGCTAAGGTTAGTTTTAGGGTTAAGGTTGGGTTAGGGTTAGGATTAGGGTTAGGGTACGACTTAGGGCTAGGGTTAGGGCTAGGGTTAGGGTTAGGGTTAGGGTTAGGGTTTAGGGTTATGGTTAGGGTTAGGGGTTAGGGGTTAGGGGTTAGGCTTAGGGTTAGCGTTACGGTTAGGGGTTAGGGGTTAGGGTTAGGGCTAAGGTTAGGGTTAGGGTTAGGGTTAGGGTTAGGGCTAGGGTTAGGGTTAGGGTTAGGGTTACGGCTAGGGTTAGGGTTAGGGTTAGGTTAGGCTTAGGGTTAGGAGTTAGGGTTAGGGTTTCTATTAGGTTAGTTTTAAGGGCTAAGGTTAGTTTTAGGGTTAAGGTTGGGTTAGGGTTAGGATTAGGGTTAGGGTACGACTTAGGGCTAGGGTTAGGGCTAGGGTTAGGGTTAGGGTTAGGGTTAGGGTTTAGGGTTATGGTTAGGGTTAGGGGTTAGGGGTTAGGGGTTAGGCTTAGGGTTAGCGTTACGGTTAGGGGTTAGGGGTTAGGGTTAGGGCTAAGGTTAGGGTTAGGGTTAGGGTTAGGGTTAGGGCTAGGGTTAGGGTTAGGGTTAGGGTTACGGCTAGGGTTAGGGTTAGGGTTAGGTTAGGCTTAGGGTTAGGAGTTAGGGTTAGGGTTTCTATTAGGTTAGTTTTAAGGGCTAAGGTTAGTTTTAGGGTTAAGGTTGGGTTAGGGTTAGGATTAGGGTTAGGGTACGACTTAGGGCTAGGGTTAGGGCTAGGGTTAGGGTTAGGGTTAGGGTTAGGGTTTAGGGTTATGGTTAGGGTTAGGGGTTAGGGGTTAGGGGTTAGGCTTAGGGTTAGCGTTACGGTTAGGGGTTAGGGGTTAGGGTTAGGGCTAAGGTTAGGGTTAGGGTTAGGGTTAGGGTTAGGGCTAGGGTTAGGGTTAGGGTTAGGGTTACGGCTAGGGTTAGGGTTAGGGTTAGGTTAGGCTTAGGGTTAGGAGTTAGGGTTAGGGTTTCTATTAGGTTAGTTTTAAGGGCTAAGGTTAGTTTTAGGGTTAAGGTTGGGTTAGGGTTAGGATTAGGGTTAGGGTACGACTTAGGGCTAGGGTTAGGGCTAGGGTTAGGGTTAGGGTTAGGGTTAGGGTTTAGGGTTATGGTTAGGGTTAGGGGTTAGGGGTTAGGGGTTAGGCTTAGGGTTAGCGTTACGGTTAGGGGTTAGGGGTTAGGGTTAGGGCTAAGGTTAGGGTTAGGGTTAGGGTTAGGGTTAGGGCTAGGGTTAGGGTTAGGGTTAGGGTTACGGCTAGGGTTAGGGTTAGGGTTAGGTTAGGCTTAGGGTTAGGAGTTAGGGTTAGGGTTTCTATTAGGTTAGTTTTAAGGGCTAAGGTTAGTTTTAGGGTTAAGGTTGGGTTAGGGTTAGGATTAGGGTTAGGGTACGACTTAGGGCTAGGGTTAGGGCTAGGGTTAGGGTTAGGGTTAGGGTTAGGGTTTAGGGTTATGGTTAGGGTTAGGGGTTAGGGGTTAGGGGTTAGGCTTAGGGTTAGCGTTACGGTTAGGGGTTAGGGGTTAGGGTTAGGGCTAAGGTTAGGGTTAGGGTTAGGGTTAGGGTTAGGGCTAGGGTTAGGGTTAGGGTTAGGGTTACGGCTAGGGTTAGGGTTAGGGTTAGGTTAGGCTTAGGGTTAGGAGTTAGGGTTAGGGTTTCTATTAGGTTAGTTTTAAGGGCTAAGGTTAGTTTTAGGGTTAAGGTTGGGTTAGGGTTAGGATTAGGGTTAGGGTACGACTTAGGGCTAGGGTTAGGGCTAGGGTTAGGGTTAGGGTTAGGGTTAGGGTTTAGGGTTATGGTTAGGGTTAGGGGTTAGGGGTTAGGGGTTAGGCTTAGGGTTAGCGTTACGGTTAGGGGTTAGGGGTTAGGGTTAGGGCTAAGGTTAGGGTTAGGGTTAGGGTTAGGGTTAGGGCTAGGGTTAGGGTTAGGGTTAGGGTTACGGCTAGGGTTAGGGTTAGGGTTAGGTTAGGCTTAGGGTTAGGAGTTAGGGTTAGGGTTTCTATTAGGTTAGTTTTAAGGGCTAAGGTTAGTTTTAGGGTTAAGGTTGGGTTAGGGTTAGGATTAGGGTTAGGGTACGACTTAGGGCTAGGGTTAGGGCTAGGGTTAGGGTTAGGGTTAGGGTTAGGGTTTAGGGTTATGGTTAGGGTTAGGGGTTAGGGGTTAGGGGTTAGGCTTAGGGTTAGCGTTACGGTTAGGGGTTAGGGGTTAGGGTTAGGGCTAAGGTTAGGGTTAGGGTTAGGGTTAGGGTTAGGGCTAGGGTTAGGGTTAGGGTTAGGGTTACGGCTAGGGTTAGGGTTAGGGTTAGGTTAGGCTTAGGGTTAGGAGTTAGGGTTAGGGTTTCTATTAGGTTAGTTTTAAGGGCTAAGGTTAGTTTTAGGGTTAAGGTTGGGTTAGGGTTAGGATTAGGGTTAGGGTACGACTTAGGGCTAGGGTTAGGGCTAGGGTTAGGGTTAGGGTTAGGGTTAGGGTTTAGGGTTATGGTTAGGGTTAGGGGTTAGGGGTTAGGGGTTAGGCTTAGGGTTAGCGTTACGGTTAGGGGTTAGGGGTTAGGGTTAGGGCTAAGGTTAGGGTTAGGGTTAGGGTTAGGGTTAGGGCTAGGGTTAGGGTTAGGGTTAGGGTTACGGCTAGGGTTAGGGTTAGGGTTAGGTTAGGCTTAGGGTTAGGAGTTAGGGTTAGGGTTTCTATTAGGTTAGTTTTAAGGGCTAAGGTTAGTTTTAGGGTTAAGGTTGGGTTAGGGTTAGGATTAGGGTTAGGGTACGACTTAGGGCTAGGGTTAGGGCTAGGGTTAGGGTTAGGGTTAGGGTTAGGGTTTAGGGTTATGGTTAGGGTTAGGGGTTAGGGGTTAGGGGTTAGGCTTAGGGTTAGCGTTACGGTTAGGGGTTAGGGGTTAGGGTTAGGGCTAAGGTTAGGGTTAGGGTTAGGGTTAGGGTTAGGGCTAGGGTTAGGGTTAGGGTTAGGGTTACGGCTAGGGTTAGGGTTAGGGTTAGGTTAGGCTTAGGGTTAGGAGTTAGGGTTAGGGTTTCTATTAGGTTAGTTTTAAGGGCTAAGGTTAGTTTTAGGGTTAAGGTTGGGTTAGGGTTAGGATTAGGGTTAGGGTACGACTTAGGGCTAGGGTTAGGGCTAGGGTTAGGGTTAGGGTTAGGGTTAGGGTTTAGGGTTATGGTTAGGGTTAGGGGTTAGGGGTTAGGGGTTAGGCTTAGGGTTAGCGTTACGGTTAGGGGTTAGGGGTTAGGGTTAGGGCTAAGGTTAGGGTTAGGGTTAGGGTTAGGGTTAGGGCTAGGGTTAGGGTTAGGGTTAGGGTTACGGCTAGGGTTAGGGTTAGGGTTAGGTTAGGCTTAGGGTTAGGAGTTAGGGTTAGGGTTTCTATTAGGTTAGTTTTAAGGGCTAAGGTTAGTTTTAGGGTTAAGGTTGGGTTAGGGTTAGGATTAGGGTTAGGGTACGACTTAGGGCTAGGGTTAGGGCTAGGGTTAGGGTTAGGGTTAGGGTTAGGGTTTAGGGTTATGGTTAGGGTTAGGGGTTAGGGGTTAGGGGTTAGGCTTAGGGTTAGCGTTACGGTTAGGGGTTAGGGGTTAGGGTTAGGGCTAAGGTTAGGGTTAGGGTTAGGGTTAGGGTTAGGGCTAGGGTTAGGGTTAGGGTTAGGGTTACGGCTAGGGTTAGGGTTAGGGTTAGGTTAGGCTTAGGGTTAGGAGTTAGGGTTAGGGTTTCTATTAGGTTAGTTTTAAGGGCTAAGGTTAGTTTTAGGGTTAAGGTTGGGTTAGGGTTAGGATTAGGGTTAGGGTACGACTTAGGGCTAGGGTTAGGGCTAGGGTTAGGGTTAGGGTTAGGGTTAGGGTTTAGGGTTATGGTTAGGGTTAGGGGTTAGGGGTTAGGGGTTAGGCTTAGGGTTAGCGTTACGGTTAGGGGTTAGGGGTTAGGGTTAGGGCTAAGGTTAGGGTTAGGGTTAGGGTTAGGGTTAGGGCTAGGGTTAGGGTTAGGGTTAGGGTTACGGCTAGGGTTAGGGTTAGGGTTAGGTTAGGCTTAGGGTTAGGAGTTAGGGTTAGGGTTTCTATTAGGTTAGTTTTAAGGGCTAAGGTTAGTTTTAGGGTTAAGGTTGGGTTAGGGTTAGGATTAGGGTTAGGGTACGACTTAGGGCTAGGGTTAGGGCTAGGGTTAGGGTTAGGGTTAGGGTTAGGGTTTAGGGTTATGGTTAGGGTTAGGGGTTAGGGGTTAGGGGTTAGGCTTAGGGTTAGCGTTACGGTTAGGGGTTAGGGGTTAGGGTTAGGGCTAAGGTTAGGGTTAGGGTTAGGGTTAGGGTTAGGGCTAGGGTTAGGGTTAGGGTTAGGGTTACGGCTAGGGTTAGGGTTAGGGTTAGGTTAGGCTTAGGGTTAGGAGTTAGGGTTAGGGTTTCTATTAGGTTAGTTTTAAGGGCTAAGGTTAGTTTTAGGGTTAAGGTTGGGTTAGGGTTAGGATTAGGGTTAGGGTACGACTTAGGGCTAGGGTTAGGGCTAGGGTTAGGGTTAGGGTTAGGGTTAGGGTTTAGGGTTATGGTTAGGGTTAGGGGTTAGGGGTTAGGGGTTAGGCTTAGGGTTAGCGTTACGGTTAGGGGTTAGGGGTTAGGGTTAGGGCTAAGGTTAGGGTTAGGGTTAGGGTTAGGGTTAGGGCTAGGGTTAGGGTTAGGGTTAGGGTTACGGCTAGGGTTAGGGTTAGGGTTAGGTTAGGCTTAGGGTTAGGAGTTAGGGTTAGGGTTTCTATTAGGTTAGTTTTAAGGGCTAAGGTTAGTTTTAGGGTTAAGGTTGGGTTAGGGTTAGGATTAGGGTTAGGGTACGACTTAGGGCTAGGGTTAGGGCTAGGGTTAGGGTTAGGGTTAGGGTTAGGGTTTAGGGTTATGGTTAGGGTTAGGGGTTAGGGGTTAGGGGTTAGGCTTAGGGTTAGCGTTACGGTTAGGGGTTAGGGGTTAGGGTTAGGGCTAAGGTTAGGGTTAGGGTTAGGGTTAGGGTTAGGGCTAGGGTTAGGGTTAGGGTTAGGGTTACGGCTAGGGTTAGGGTTAGGGTTAGGTTAGGCTTAGGGTTAGGAGTTAGGGTTAGGGTTTCTATTAGGTTAGTTTTAAGGGCTAAGGTTAGTTTTAGGGTTAAGGTTGGGTTAGGGTTAGGATTAGGGTTAGGGTACGACTTAGGGCTAGGGTTAGGGCTAGGGTTAGGGTTAGGGTTAGGGTTAGGGTTTAGGGTTATGGTTAGGGTTAGGGGTTAGGGGTTAGGGGTTAGGCTTAGGGTTAGCGTTACGGTTAGGGGTTAGGGGTTAGGGTTAGGGCTAAGGTTAGGGTTAGGGTTAGGGTTAGGGTTAGGGCTAGGGTTAGGGTTAGGGTTAGGGTTACGGCTAGGGTTAGGGTTAGGGTTAGGTTAGGCTTAGGGTTAGGAGTTAGGGTTAGGGTTTCTATTAGGTTAGTTTTAAGGGCTAAGGTTAGTTTTAGGGTTAAGGTTGGGTTAGGGTTAGGATTAGGGTTAGGGTACGACTTAGGGCTAGGGTTAGGGCTAGGGTTAGGGTTAGGGTTAGGGTTAGGGTTTAGGGTTATGGTTAGGGTTAGGGGTTAGGGGTTAGGGGTTAGGCTTAGGGTTAGCGTTACGGTTAGGGGTTAGGGGTTAGGGTTAGGGCTAAGGTTAGGGTTAGGGTTAGGGTTAGGGTTAGGGCTAGGGTTAGGGTTAGGGTTAGGGTTACGGCTAGGGTTAGGGTTAGGGTTAGGTTAGGCTTAGGGTTAGGAGTTAGGGTTAGGGTTTCTATTAGGTTAGTTTTAAGGGCTAAGGTTAGTTTTAGGGTTAAGGTTGGGTTAGGGTTAGGATTAGGGTTAGGGTACGACTTAGGGCTAGGGTTAGGGCTAGGGTTAGGGTTAGGGTTAGGGTTAGGGTTTAGGGTTATGGTTAGGGTTAGGGGTTAGGGGTTAGGGGTTAGGCTTAGGGTTAGCGTTACGGTTAGGGGTTAGGGGTTAGGGTTAGGGCTAAGGTTAGGGTTAGGGTTAGGGTTAGGGTTAGGGCTAGGGTTAGGGTTAGGGTTAGGGTTACGGCTAGGGTTAGGGTTAGGGTTAGGTTAGGCTTAGGGTTAGGAGTTAGGGTTAGGGTTTCTATTAGGTTAGTTTTAAGGGCTAAGGTTAGTTTTAGGGTTAAGGTTGGGTTAGGGTTAGGATTAGGGTTAGGGTACGACTTAGGGCTAGGGTTAGGGCTAGGGTTAGGGTTAGGGTTAGGGTTAGGGTTTAGGGTTATGTTTCTATTAGGTTAGTTTTAAGGGCTAAGGTTAGTTTTAGGGTTAAGGTTGGGTTAGGGTTAGGATTAGGGTTAGGGTACGACTTAGGGCTAGGGTTAGGGCTAGGGTTAGGGTTAGGGTTAGGGTTAGGGTTTAGGGTTATGGTTAGGGTTAGGGGTTAGGGGTTAGGGGTTAGGCTTAGGGTTAGCGTTACGGTTAGGGGTTAGGGGTTAGTTTTAAGGGCTAAGGTTAGTTTTAGGGTTAAGGTTGGGTTAGGGTTAGGATTAGGGTTAGGGTACGACTTAGGGCTAGGGTTAGGGCTAGGGTTAGGGTTAGGGTTAGGGTTAGGGTTTAGGGTTATGGTTAGGGTTAGGGGTTAGGGGTTAGGGGTTAGGCTTAGGGTTAGCGTTACGGTTAGGGGTTAGGGGTTAGGGTTAGGGCTAAGGTTAGGGTTAGGGTTAGGGTTAGGGTTAGGGCTAGGGTTAGGGTTAGGGTTAGGGTTACGGCTAGGGTTAGGGTTAGGGTTAGGTTAGGCTTAGGGTTAGGAGTTAGGGTTAGGGTTTCTATTAGGTTAGTTTTAAGGGCTAAGGTTAGTTTTAGGGTTAAGGTTGGGTTAGGGTTAGGATTAGGGTTAGGGTACGACTTAGGGCTAGGGTTAGGGCTAGGGTTAGGGTTAGGGTTAGGGTTAGGGTTTAGGGTTATGGTTAGGGTTAGGGGTTAGGGGTTAGGGGTTAGGCTTAGGGTTAGCGTTACGGTTAGGGGTTAGGGGTTAGGGTTAGGGCTAAGGTTAGGGTTAGGGTTAGGGTTAGGGTTAGGGCTAGGGTTAGGGTTAGGGTTAGGGTTACGGCTAGGGTTAGGGTTAGGGTTAGGTTAGGCTTAGGGTTAGGAGTTAGGGTTAGGGTTTCTATTAGGTTAGTTTTAAGGGCTAAGGTTAGTTTTAGGGTTAAGGTTGGGTTAGGGTTAGGATTAGGGTTAGGGTACGACTTAGGGCTAGGGTTAGGGCTAGGGTTAGGGTTAGGGTTAGGGTTAGGGTTTAGGGTTATGGTTAGGGTTAGGGGTTAGGGGTTAGGGGTTAGGCTTAGGGTTAGCGTTACGGTTAGGGGTTAGGGGTTAGGGTTAGGGCTAAGGTTAGGGTTAGGGTTAGGGTTAGGGTTAGGGCTAGGGTTAGGGTTAGGGTTAGGGTTACGGCTAGGGTTAGGGTTAGGGTTAGGTTAGGCTTAGGGTTAGGAGTTAGGGTTAGGGTTTCTATTAGGTTAGTTTTAAGGGCTAAGGTTAGTTTTAGGGTTAAGGTTGGGTTAGGGTTAGGATTAGGGTTAGGGTACGACTTAGGGCTAGGGTTAGGGCTAGGGTTAGGGTTAGGGTTAGGGTTAGGGTTTAGGGTTATGGTTAGGGTTAGGGGTTAGGGGTTAGGGGTTAGGCTTAGGGTTAGCGTTACGGTTAGGGGTTAGGGGTTAGGGTTAGGGCTAAGGTTAGGGTTAGGGTTAGGGTTAGGGTTAGGGCTAGGGTTAGGGTTAGGGTTAGGGTTACGGCTAGGGTTAGGGTTAGGGTTAGGTTAGGCTTAGGGTTAGGAGTTAGGGTTAGGGTTTCTATTAGGTTAGTTTTAAGGGCTAAGGTTAGTTTTAGGGTTAAGGTTGGGTTAGGGTTAGGATTAGGGTTAGGGTACGACTTAGGGCTAGGGTTAGGGCTAGGGTTAGGGTTAGGGTTAGGGTTAGGGTTTAGGGTTATGGTTAGGGTTAGGGGTTAGGGGTTAGGGGTTAGGCTTAGGGTTAGCGTTACGGTTAGGGGTTAGGGGTTAGGGTTAGGGCTAAGGTTAGGGTTAGGGTTAGGGTTAGGGTTAGGGCTAGGGTTAGGGTTAGGGTTAGGGTTACGGCTAGGGTTAGGGTTAGGGTTAGGTTAGGCTTAGGGTTAGGAGTTAGGGTTAGGGTTTCTATTAGGTTAGTTTTAAGGGCTAAGGTTAGTTTTAGGGTTAAGGTTGGGTTAGGGTTAGGATTAGGGTTAGGGTACGACTTAGGGCTAGGGTTAGGGCTAGGGTTAGGGTTAGGGTTAGGGTTAGGGTTTAGGGTTATGGTTAGGGTTAGGGGTTAGGGGTTAGGGGTTAGTCTTAGGGTTAGCGTTACGGTTAGGGGTTAGGGGTTAGGGTTAGGGCTAAGGTTAGGGTTAGGGTTAGGGTTAGGGTTAGGGCTAGGGTTAGGGTTAGGGTTAGGGTTACGGCTAGGGTTAGGGTTAGGGTTAGGTTAGGCTTAGGGTTAGGAGTTAGGGTTAGGGTTTCTATTAGGTTAGTTTTAAGGGCTAAGGTTAGTTTTAGGGTTAAGGTTGGGTTAGGGTTAGGATTAGGGTTAGGGTACGACTTAGGGCTAGGGTTAGGGCTAGGGTTAGGGTTAGGGTTAGGGTTAGGGTTTAGGGTTATGGTTAGGGTTAGGGGTTAGGGGTTAGGGGTTAGGCTTAGGGTTAGCGTTACGGTTAGGGGTTAGGGGTTAGGGTTAGGGCTAAGGTTAGGGTTAGGGTTAGGGTTAGGGTTAGGGCTAGGGTTAGGGTTAGGGTTAGGGTTACGGCTAGGGTTAGGGTTAGGGTTAGGTTAGGCTTAGGGTTAGGAGTTAGGGTTAGGGTTTCTATTAGGTTAGTTTTAAGGGCTAAGGTTAGTTTTAGGGTTAAGGTTGGGTTAGGGTTAGGATTAGGGTTAGGGTACGACTTAGGGCTAGGGTTAGGGCTAGGGTTAGGGTTAGGGTTAGGGTTAGGGTTTAGGGTTATGGTTAGGGTTAGGGGTTAGGGGTTAGGGGTTAGGCTTAGGGTTAGCGTTACGGTTAGGGGTTAGGGGTTAGGGTTAGGGCTAAGGTTAGGGTTAGGGTTAGGGTTAGGGTTAGGGCTAGGGTTAGGGTTAGGGTTAGGGTTACGGCTAGGGTTAGGGTTAGGGTTAGGTTAGGCTTAGGGTTAGGAGTTAGGGTTAGGGTTTCTATTAGGTTAGTTTTAAGGGCTAAGGTTAGTTTTAGGGTTAAGGTTGGGTTAGGGTTAGGATTAGGGTTAGGGTACGACTTAGGGCTAGGGTTAGGGCTAGGGTTAGGGTTAGGGTTAGGGTTAGGGTTTAGGGTTATGGTTAGGGTTAGGGGTTAGGGGTTAGGGGTTAGGCTTAGGGTTAGCGTTACGGTTAGGGGTTAGGGGTTAGGGTTAGGGCTAAGGTTAGGGTTAGGGTTAGGGTTAGGGTTAGGGCTAGGGTTAGGGTTAGGGTTAGGGTTACGGCTAGGGTTAGGGTTAGGGTTAGGTTAGGCTTAGGGTTAGGAGTTAGGGTTAGGGTTTCTATTAGGTTAGTTTTAAGGGCTAAGGTTAGTTTTAGGGTTAAGGTTGGGTTAGGGTTAGGATTAGGGTTAGGGTACGACTTAGGGCTAGGGTTAGGGCTAGGGTTAGGGTTAGGGTTAGGGTTAGGGTTTAGGGTTATGGTTAGGGTTAGGGGTTAGGGGTTAGGGGTTAGGCTTAGGGTTAGCGTTACGGTTAGGGGTTAGGGGTTAGGGTTAGGGCTAAGGTTAGGGTTAGGGTTAGGGTTAGGGTTAGGGCTAGGGTTAGGGTTAGGGTTAGGGTTACGGCTAGGGTTAGGGTTAGGGTTAGGTTAGGCTTAGGGTTAGGAGTTAGGGTTAGGGTTTCTATTAGGTTAGTTTTAAGGGCTAAGGTTAGTTTTAGGGTTAAGGTTGGGTTAGGGTTAGGATTAGGGTTAGGGTACGACTTAGGGCTAGGGTTAGGGCTAGGGTTAGGGTTAGGGTTAGGGTTAGGGTTTAGGGTTATGGTTAGGGTTAGGGGTTAGGGGTTAGGGGTTAGGCTTAGGGTTAGCGTTACGGTTAGGGGTTAGGGGTTAGGGTTAGGGCTAAGGTTAGGGTTAGGGTTAGGGTTAGGGTTAGGGCTAGGGTTAGGGTTAGGGTTAGGGTTACGGCTAGGGTTAGGGTTAGGGTTAGGTTAGGCTTAGGGTTAGGAGTTAGGGTTAGGGTTTCTATTAGGTTAGTTTTAAGGGCTAAGGTTAGTTTTAGGGTTAAGGTTGGGTTAGGGTTAGGATTAGGGTTAGGGTACGACTTAGGGCTAGGGTTAGGGCTAGGGTTAGGGTTAGGGTTAGGGTTAGGGTTTAGGGTTATGGTTAGGGTTAGGGGTTAGGGGTTAGGGGTTAGGCTTAGGGTTAGCGTTACGGTTAGGGGTTAGGGGTTAGGGTTAGGGCTAAGGTTAGGGTTAGGGTTAGGGTTAGGGTTAGGGCTAGGGTTAGGGTTAGGGTTAGGGTTACGGCTAGGGTTAGGGTTAGGGTTAGGTTAGGCTTAGGGTTAGGAGTTAGGGTTAGGGTTTCTATTAGGTTAGTTTTAAGGGCTAAGGTTAGTTTTAGGGTTAAGGTTGGGTTAGGGTTAGGATTAGGGTTAGGGTACGACTTAGGGCTAGGGTTAGGGCTAGGGTTAGGGTTAGGGTTAGGGTTAGGGTTTAGGGTTATGGTTAGGGTTAGGGGTTAGGGGTTAGGGGTTAGGCTTAGGGTTAGCGTTACGGTTAGGGGTTAGGGGTTAGGGTTAGGGCTAAGGTTAGGGTTAGGGTTAGGGTTAGGGTTAGGGCTAGGGTTAGGGTTAGGGTTAGGGTTACGGCTAGGGTTAGGGTTAGGGTTAGGTTAGGCTTAGGGTTAGGAGTTAGGGTTAGGGTTTCTATTAGGTTAGTTTTAAGGGCTAAGGTTAGTTTTAGGGTTAAGGTTGGGTTAGGGTTAGGATTAGGGTTAGGGTACGACTTAGGGCTAGGGTTAGGGCTAGGGTTAGGGTTAGGGTTAGGGTTAGGGTTTAGGGTTATGGTTAGGGTTAGGGGTTAGGGGTTAGGGGTTAGGCTTAGGGTTAGCGTTACGGTTAGGGGTTAGGGGTTAGGGTTAGGGCTAAGGTTAGGGTTAGGGTTAGGGTTAGGGTTAGGGCTAGGGTTAGGGTTAGGGTTAGGGTTACGGCTAGGGTTAGGGTTAGGGTTAGGTTAGGCTTAGGGTTAGGAGTTAGGGTTAGGGTTTCTATTAGGTTAGTTTTAAGGGCTAAGGTTAGTTTTAGGGTTAAGGTTGGGTTAGGGTTAGGATTAGGGTTAGGGTACGACTTAGGGCTAGGGTTAGGGCTAGGGTTAGGGTTAGGGTTAGGGTTAGGGTTTAGGGTTATGGTTAGGGTTAGGGGTTAGGGGTTAGGGGTTAGGCTTAGGGTTAGCGTTACGGTTAGGGGTTAGGGGTTAGGGTTAGGGCTAAGGTTAGGGTTAGGGTTAGGGTTAGGGTTAGGGCTAGGGTTAGGGTTAGGGTTAGGGTTACGGCTAGGGTTAGGGTTAGGGTTAGGTTAGGCTTAGGGTTAGGAGTTAGGGTTAGGGTTTCTATTAGGTTAGTTTTAAGGGCTAAGGTTAGTTTTAGGGTTAAGGTTGGGTTAGGGTTAGGATTAGGGTTAGGGTACGACTTAGGGCTAGGGTTAGGGCTAGGGTTAGGGTTAGGGTTAGGGTTAGGGTTTAGGGTTATGGTTAGGGTTAGGGGTTAGGGGTTAGGGGTTAGGCTTAGGGTTAGCGTTACGGTTAGGGGTTAGGGGTTAGGGTTAGGGCTAAGGTTAGGGTTAGGGTTAGGGTTAGGGTTAGGGCTAGGGTTAGGGTTAGGGTTAGGGTTACGGCTAGGGTTAGGGTTAGGGTTAGGTTAGGCTTAGGGTTAGGAGTTAGGGTTAGGGTTTCTATTAGGTTAGTTTTAAGGGCTAAGGTTAGTTTTAGGGTTAAGGTTGGGTTAGGGTTAGGATTAGGGTTAGGGTACGACTTAGGGCTAGGGTTAGGGCTAGGGTTAGGGTTAGGGTTAGGGTTAGGGTTTAGGGTTATGGTTAGGGTTAGGGGTTAGGGGTTAGGGGTTAGGCTTAGGGTTAGCGTTACGGTTAGGGGTTAGGGGTTAGGGTTAGGGCTAAGGTTAGGGTTAGGGTTAGGGTTAGGGTTAGGGCTAGGGTTAGGGTTAGGGTTAGGGTTACGGCTAGGGTTAGGGTTAGGGTTAGGTTAGGCTTAGGGTTAGGAGTTAGGGTTAGGGTTTCTATTAGGTTAGTTTTAAGGGCTAAGGTTAGTTTTAGGGTTAAGGTTGGGTTAGGGTTAGGATTAGGGTTAGGGTACGACTTAGGGCTAGGGTTAGGGCTAGGGTTAGGGTTAGGGTTAGGGTTAGGGTTTAGGGTTATGGTTAGGGTTAGGGGTTAGGGGTTAGGGGTTAGGCTTAGGGTTAGCGTTACGGTTAGGGGTTAGGGGTTAGGGTTAGGGCTAAGGTTAGGGTTAGGGTTAGGGTTAGGGTTAGGGCTAGGGTTAGGGTTAGGGTTAGGGTTACGGCTAGGGTTAGGGTTAGGGTTAGGTTAGGCTTAGGGTTAGGAGTTAGGGTTAGGGTTTCTATTAGGTTAGTTTTAAGGGCTAAGGTTAGTTTTAGGGTTAAGGTTGGGTTAGGGTTAGGATTAGGGTTAGGGTACGACTTAGGGCTAGGGTTAGGGCTAGGGTTAGGGTTAGGGTTAGGGTTAGGGTTTAGGGTTATGGTTAGGGTTAGGGGTTAGGGGTTAGGGGTTAGGCTTAGGGTTAGCGTTACGGTTAGGGGTTAGGGGTTAGGGTTAGGGCTAAGGTTAGGGTTAGGGTTAGGGTTAGGGTTAGGGCTAGGGTTAGGGTTAGGGTTAGGGTTACGGCTAGGGTTAGGGTTAGGGTTAGGTTAGGCTTAGGGTTAGGAGTTAGGGTTAGGGTTTCTATTAGGTTAGTTTTAAGGGCTAAGGTTAGTTTTAGGGTTAAGGTTGGGTTAGGGTTAGGATTAGGGTTAGGGTACGACTTAGGGCTAGGGTTAGGGCTAGGGTTAGGGTTAGGGTTAGGGTTAGGGTTTAGGGTTATGGTTAGGGTTAGGGGTTAGGGGTTAGGGGTTAGGCTTAGGGTTAGCGTTACGGTTAGGGGTTAGGGGTTAGGGTTAGGGCTAAGGTTAGGGTTAGGGTTAGGGTTAGGGTTAGGGCTAGGGTTAGGGTTAGGGTTAGGGTTACGGCTAGGGTTAGGGTTAGGGTTAGGTTAGGCTTAGGGTTAGGAGTTAGGGTTAGGGTTTCTATTAGGTTAGTTTTAAGGGCTAAGGTTAGTTTTAGGGTTAAGGTTGGGTTAGGGTTAGGATTAGGGTTAGGGTACGACTTAGGGCTAGGGTTAGGGCTAGGGTTAGGGTTAGGGTTAGGGTTAGGGTTTAGGGTTATGGTTAGGGTTAGGGGTTAGGGGTTAGGGGTTAGGCTTAGGGTTAGCGTTACGGTTAGGGGTTAGGGGTTAGGGTTAGGGCTAAGGTTAGGGTTAGGGTTAGGGTTAGGGTTAGGGCTAGGGTTAGGGTTAGGGTTAGGGTTACGGCTAGGGTTAGGGTTAGGGTTAGGTTAGGCTTAGGGTTAGGAGTTAGGGTTAGGGTTTCTATTAGGTTAGTTTTAAGGGCTAAGGTTAGTTTTAGGGTTAAGGTTGGGTTAGGGTTAGGATTAGGGTTAGGGTACGACTTAGGGCTAGGGTTAGGGCTAGGGTTAGGGTTAGGGTTAGGGTTAGGGTTTAGGGTTATGGTTAGGGTTAGGGGTTAGGGGTTAGGGGTTAGGCTTAGGGTTAGCGTTACGGTTAGGGGTTAGGGGTTAGGGTTAGGGCTAAGGTTAGGGTTAGGGTTAGGGTTAGGGTTAGGGCTAGGGTTAGGGTTAGGGTTAGGGTTACGGCTAGGGTTAGGGTTAGGGTTAGGTTAGGCTTAGGGTTAGGAGTTAGGGTTAGGGTTTCTATTAGGTTAGTTTTAAGGGCTAAGGTTAGTTTTAGGGTTAAGGTTGGGTTAGGGTTAGGATTAGGGTTAGGGTACGACTTAGGGCTATAGGGTTAGGGCTAGGGTTAGGGTTAGGGTTAGGGTTAGGGTTTAGGGTTATGGTTAGGGTTAGGGGTTAGGGGTTAGGGGTTAGGCTTAGGGTTAGCGTTACGGTTAGGGGTTAGGGGTTAGGGTTAGGGCTAAGGTTAGGGTTAGGGTTAGGGTTAGGGTTAGGGCTAGGGTTAGGGTTAGGGTTAGGGTTACGGCTAGGGTTAGGGTTAGGGTTAGGTTAGGCTTAGGGTTAGGAGTTAGGGTTAGGGTTTCTATTAGGTTAGTTTTAAGGGCTAAGGTTAGTTTTAGGGTTAAGGTTGGGTTAGGGTTAGGATTAGGGTTAGGGTACGACTTAGGGCTAGGGTTAGGGCTAGGGTTAGGGTTAGGGTTAGGGTTAGGGTTTAGGGTTATGGTTAGGGTTAGGGGTTAGGGGTTAGGGGTTAGGCTTAGGGTTAGCGTTACGGTTAGGGGTTAGGGGTTAGGGTTAGGGCTAAGGTTAGGGTTAGGGTTAGGGTTAGGGTTAGGGCTAGGGTTAGGGTTAGGGTTAGGGTTACGGCTAGGGTTAGGGTTAGGGTTAGGTTAGGCTTAGGGTTAGGAGTTAGGGTTAGGGTTTCTATTAGGTTAGTTTTAAGGGCTAAGGTTAGTTTTAGGGTTAAGGTTGGGTTAGGGTTAGGATTAGGGTTAGGGTACGACTTAGGGCTAGGGTTAGGGCTAGGGTTAGGGTTAGGGTTAGGGTTAGGGTTTAGGGTTATGGTTAGGGTTAGGGGTTAGGGGTTAGGGGTTAGGCTTAGGGTTAGCGTTAGCGGTTAGGGGTTAGGGGTTAGGGTTAGGGCTAAGGTTAGGGTTAGGGTTAGGGTTAGGGTTAGGGCTAGGGTTAGGGTTAGGGTTAGGGTTACGGCTAGGGTTAGGGTTAGGGTTAGGTTAGGCTTAGGGTTAGGAGTTAGGGTTAGGGTTTCTATTAGGTTAGTTTTAAGGGCTAAGGTTAGTTTTAGGGTTAAGGTTGGGTTAGGGTTAGGATTAGGGTTAGGGTACGACTTAGGGCTAGGGTTAGGGCTAGGGTTAGGGTTAGGGTTAGGGTTAGGGTTTAGGGTTATGGTTAGGGTTAGGGGTTAGGGGTTAGGGGTTAGGCTTAGGGTTAGCGTTACGGTTAGGGGTTAGGGGTTAGGGTTAGGGCTAAGGTTAGGGTTAGGGTTAGGGTTAGGGTTAGGGCTAGGGTTAGGGTTAGGGTTAGGGTTACGGCTAGGGTTAGGGTTAGGGTTAGGTTAGGCTTAGGGTTAGGAGTTAGGGTTAGGGTTTCTATTAGGTTAGTTTTAAGGGCTAAGGTTAGTTTTAGGGTTAAGGTTGGGTTAGGGTTAGGATTAGGGTTAGGGTACGACTTAGGGCTAGGGTTAGGGCTAGGGTTAGGGTTAGGGTTAGGGTTAGGGTTTAGGGTTATGGTTAGGGTTAGGGGTTAGGGGTTAGGGGTTAGGCTTAGGGTTAGCGTTACGGTTAGGGGTTAGGGGTTAGGGTTAGGGCTAAGGTTAGGGTTAGGGTTAGGGTTAGGGTTAGGGCTAGGGTTAGGGTTAGGGTTAGGGTTACGGCTAGGGTTAGGGTTAGGGTTAGGTTAGGCTTAGGGTTAGGAGTTAGGGTTAGGGTTTCTATTAGGTTAGTTTTAAGGGCTAAGGTTAGTTTTAGGGTTAAGGTTGGGTTAGGGTTAGGATTAGGGTTAGGGTACGACTTAGGGCTAGGGTTAGGGCTAGGGTTAGGGTTAGGGTTAGGGTTAGGGTTTAGGGTTATGGTTAGGGTTAGGGGTTAGGGGTTAGGGGTTAGGCTTAGGGTTAGCGTTACGGTTAGGGGTTAGGGGTTAGGGTTAGGGCTAAGGTTAGGGTTAGGGTTAGGGTTAGGGTTAGGGCTAGGGTTAGGGTTAGGGTTAGGGTTACGGCTAGGGTTAGGGTTAGGGTTAGGTTAGGCTTAGGGTTAGGAGTTAGGGTTAGGGTTTCTATTAGGTTAGTTTTAAGGGCTAAGGTTAGTTTTAGGGTTAAGGTTGGGTTAGGGTTAGGATTAGGGTTAGGGTACGACTTAGGGCTAGGGTTAGGGCTAGGGTTAGGGTTAGGGTTAGGGTTAGGGTTTAGGGTTATGGTTAGGGTTAGGGGTTAGGGGTTAGGGGTTAGGCTTAGGGTTAGCGTTACGGTTAGGGGTTAGGGGTTAGGGTTAGGGCTAAGGTTAGGGTTAGGGTTAGGGTTAGGGTTAGGGCTAGGGTTAGGGTTAGGGTTAGGGTTACGGCTAGGGTTAGGGTTAGGGTTAGGTTAGGCTTAGGGTTAGGAGTTAGGGTTAGGGTTTCTATTAGGTTAGTTTTAAGGGCTAAGGTTAGTTTTAGGGTTAAGGTTGGGTTAGGGTTAGGATTAGGGTTAGGGTACGACTTAGGGCTAGGGTTAGGGCTAGGGTTAGGGTTAGGGTTAGGGTTAGGGTTTAGGGTTATGGTTAGGGTTAGGGGTTAGGGGTTAGGGGTTAGGCTTAGGGTTAGCGTTACGGTTAGGGGTTAGGGGTTAGGGTTAGGGCTAAGGTTAGGGTTAGGGTTAGGGTTAGGGTTAGGGCTAGGGTTAGGGTTAGGGTTAGGGTTACGGCTAGGGTTAGGGTTAGGGTTAGGTTAGGCTTAGGGTTAGGAGTTAGGGTTAGGGTTTCTATTAGGTTAGTTTTAAGGGCTAAGGTTAGTTTTAGGGTTAAGGTTGGGTTAGGGTTAGGATTAGGGTTAGGGTACGACTTAGGGCTAGGGTTAGGGCTAGGGTTAGGGTTAGGGTTAGGGTTAGGGTTTAGGGTTATGGTTAGGGTTAGGGGTTAGGGGTTAGGGGTTAGGCTTAGGGTTAGCGTTACGGTTAGGGGTTAGGGGTTAGGGTTAGGGCTAAGGTTAGGGTTAGGGTTAGGGTTAGGGTTAGGGCTAGGGTTAGGGTTAGGGTTAGGGTTACGGCTAGGGTTAGGGTTAGGGTTAGGTTAGGCTTAGGGTTAGGAGTTAGGGTTAGGGTTTCTATTAGGTTAGTTTTAAGGGCTAAGGTTAGTTTTAGGGTTAAGGTTGGGTTAGGGTTAGGATTAGGGTTAGGGTACGACTTAGGGCTAGGGTTAGGGCTAGGGTTAGGGTTAGGGTTAGGGTTAGGGTTTAGGGTTATGGTTAGGGTTAGGGGTTAGGGGTTAGGGGTTAGGCTTAGGGTTAGCGTTACGGTTAGGGGTTAGGGGTTAGGGTTAGGGCTAAGGTTAGGGTTAGGGTTAGGGTTAGGGTTAGGGCTAGGGTTAGGGTTAGGGTTAGGGTTACGGCTAGGGTTAGGGTTAGGGTTAGGTTAGGCTTAGGGTTAGGAGTTAGGGTTAGGGTTTCTATTAGGTTAGTTTTAAGGGCTAAGGTTAGTTTTAGGGTTAAGGTTGGGTTAGGGTTAGGATTAGGGTTAGGGTACGACTTAGGGCTAGGGTTAGGGCTAGGGTTAGGGTTAGGGTTAGGGTTAGGGTTTAGGGTTATGGTTAGGGTTAGGGGTTAGGGGTTAGGGGTTAGGCTTAGGGTTAGCGTTACGGTTAGGGGTTAGGGGTTAGGGTTAGGGCTAAGGTTAGGGTTAGGGTTAGGGTTAGGGTTAGGGCTAGGGTTAGGGTTAGGGTTAGGGTTACGGCTAGGGTTAGGGTTAGGGTTAGGTTAGGCTTAGGGTTAGGAGTTAGGGTTAGGGTTTCTATTAGGTTAGTTTTAAGGGCTAAGGTTAGTTTTAGGGTTAAGGTTGGGTTAGGGTTAGGATTAGGGTTAGGGTACGACTTAGGGCTAGGGTTAGGGCTAGGGTTAGGGTTAGGGTTAGGGTTAGGGTTTAGGGTTATGGTTAGGGTTAGGGGTTAGGGGTTAGGGGTTAGGCTTAGGGTTAGCGTTACGGTTAGGGGTTAGGGGTTAGGGTTAGGGCTAAGGTTAGGGTTAGGGTTAGGGTTAGGGTTAGGGCTAGGGTTAGGGTTAGGGTTAGGGTTACGGCTAGGGTTAGGGTTAGGGTTAGGTTAGGCTTAGGGTTAGGAGTTAGGGTTAGGGTTTCTATTAGGTTAGTTTTAAGGGCTAAGGTTAGTTTTAGGGTTAAGGTTGGGTTAGGGTTAGGATTAGGGTTAGGGTACGACTTAGGGCTAGGGTTAGGGCTAGGGTTAGGGTTAGGGTTAGGGTTAGGGTTTAGGGTTATGGTTAGGGTTAGGGGTTAGGGGTTAGGGGTTAGGCTTAGGGTTAGCGTTACGGTTAGGGGTTAGGGGTTAGGGTTAGGGCTAAGGTTAGGGTTAGGGTTAGGGTTAGGGTTAGGGCTAGGGTTAGGGTTAGGGTTAGGGTTACGGCTAGGGTTAGGGTTAGGGTTAGGTTAGGCTTAGGGTTAGGAGTTAGGGTTAGGGTTTCTATTAGGTTAGTTTTAAGGGCTAAGGTTAGTTTTAGGGTTAAGGTTGGGTTAGGGTTAGGATTAGGGTTAGGGTACGACTTAGGGCTAGGGTTAGGGCTAGGGTTAGGGTTAGGGTTAGGGTTAGGGTTTAGGGTTATGGTTAGGGTTAGGGGTTAGGGGTTAGGGGTTAGGCTTAGGGTTAGCGTTACGGTTAGGGGTTAGGGGTTAGGGTTAGGGCTAAGGTTAGGGTTAGGGTTAGGGTTAGGGTTAGGGCTAGGGTTAGGGTTAGGGTTAGGGTTACGGCTAGGGTTAGGGTTAGGGTTAGGTTAGGCTTAGGGTTAGGAGTTAGGGTTAGGGTTTCTATTAGGTTAGTTTTAAGGGCTAAGGTTAGTTTTAGGGTTAAGGTTGGGTTAGGGTTAGGATTAGGGTTAGGGTACGACTTAGGGCTAGGGTTAGGGCTAGGGTTAGGGTTAGGGTTAGGGTTAGGGTTTAGGGTTATGGTTAGGGTTAGGGGTTAGGGGTTAGGGGTTAGGCTTAGGGTTAGCGTTACGGTTAGGGGTTAGGGGTTAGGGTTAGGGCTAAGGTTAGGGTTAGGGTTAGGGTTAGGGTTAGGGCTAGGGTTAGGGTTAGGGTTAGGGTTACGGCTAGGGTTAGGGTTAGGGTTAGGTTAGGCTTAGGGTTAGGAGTTAGGGTTAGGGTTTCTATTAGGTTAGTTTTAAGGGCTAAGGTTAGTTTTAGGGTTAAGGTTGGGTTAGGGTTAGGATTAGGGTTAGGGTACGACTTAGGGCTAGGGTTAGGGCTAGGGTTAGGGTTAGGGTTAGGGTTAGGGTTTAGGGTTATGGTTAGGGTTAGGGGTTAGGGGTTAGGGGTTAGGCTTAGGGTTAGCGTTACGGTTAGGGGTTAGGGGTTAGGGTTAGGGCTAAGGTTAGGGTTAGGGTTAGGGTTAGGGTTAGGGCTAGGGTTAGGGTTAGGGTTAGGGTTACGGCTAGGGTTAGGGTTAGGGTTAGGTTAGGCTTAGGGTTAGGAGTTAGGGTTAGGGTTTCTATTAGGTTAGTTTTAAGGGCTAAGGTTAGTTTTAGGGTTAAGGTTGGGTTAGGGTTAGGATTAGGGTTAGGGTACGACTTAGGGCTAGGGTTAGGGCTAGGGTTAGGGTTAGGGTTAGGGTTAGGGTTTAGGGTTATGGTTAGGGTTAGGGGTTAGGGGTTAGGGGTTAGGCTTAGGGTTAGCGTTACGGTTAGGGGTTAGGGGTTAGGGTTAGGGCTAAGGTTAGGGTTAGGGTTAGGGTTAGGGTTAGGGCTAGGGTTAGGGTTAGGGTTAGGGTTACGGCTAGGGTTAGGGTTAGGGTTAGGTTAGGCTTAGGGTTAGGAGTTAGGGTTAGGGTTTCTATTAGGTTAGTTTTAAGGGCTAAGGTTAGTTTTAGGGTTAAGGTTGGGTTAGGGTTAGGATTAGGGTTAGGGTACGACTTAGGGCTAGGGTTAGGGCTAGGGTTAGGGTTAGGGTTAGGGTTAGGGTTTAGGGTTATGGTTAGGGTTAGGGGTTAGGGGTTAGGGGTTAGGCTTAGGGTTAGCGTTACGGTTAGGGGTTAGGGGTTAGGGTTAGGGCTAAGGTTAGGGTTAGGGTTAGGGTTAGGGTTAGGGCTAGGGTTAGGGTTAGGGTTAGGGTTACGGCTAGGGTTAGGGTTAGGGTTAGGTTAGGCTTAGGGTTAGGAGTTAGGGTTAGGGTTTCTATTAGGTTAGTTTTAAGGGCTAAGGTTAGTTTTAGGGTTAAGGTTGGGTTAGGGTTAGGATTAGGGTTAGGGTACGACTTAGGGCTAGGGTTAGGGCTAGGGTTAGGGTTAGGGTTAGGGTTAGGGTTTAGGGTTATGGTTAGGGTTAGGGGTTAGGGGTTAGGGGTTAGGCTTAGGGTTAGCGTTACGGTTAGGGGTTAGGGGTTAGGGTTAGGGCTAAGGTTAGGGTTAGGGTTAGGGTTAGGGTTAGGGCTAGGGTTAGGGTTAGGGTTAGGGTTACGGCTAGGGTTAGGGTTAGGGTTAGGTTAGGCTTAGGGTTAGGAGTTAGGGTTAGGGTTTCTATTAGGTTAGTTTTAAGGGCTAAGGTTAGTTTTAGGGTTAAGGTTGGGTTAGGGTTAGGATTAGGGTTAGGGTACGACTTAGGGCTAGGGTTAGGGCTAGGGTTAGGGTTAGGGTTAGGGTTAGGGTTTAGGGTTATGGTTAGGGTTAGGGGTTAGGGGTTAGGGGTTAGGCTTAGGGTTAGCGTTACGGTTAGGGGTTAGGGGTTAGGGTTAGGGCTAAGGTTAGGGTTAGGGTTAGGGTTAGGGTTAGGGCTAGGGTTAGGGTTAGGGTTAGGGTTACGGCTAGGGTTAGGGTTAGGGTTAGGTTAGGCTTAGGGTTAGGAGTTAGGGTTAGGGTTTCTATTAGGTTAGTTTTAAGGGCTAAGGTTAGTTTTAGGGTTAAGGTTGGGTTAGGGTTAGGATTAGGGTTAGGGTACGACTTAGGGCTAGGGTTAGGGCTAGGGTTAGGGTTAGGGTTAGGGTTAGGGTTTAGGGTTATGGTTAGGGTTAGGGGTTAGGGGTTAGGGGTTAGGCTTAGGGTTAGCGTTACGGTTAGGGGTTAGGGGTTAGGGTTAGGGCTAAGGTTAGGGTTAGGGTTAGGGTTAGGGTTAGGGCTAGGGTTAGGGTTAGGGTTAGGGTTACGGCTAGGGTTAGGGTTAGGGTTAGGTTAGGCTTAGGGTTAGGAGTTAGGGTTAGGGTTTCTATTAGGTTAGTTTTAAGGGCTAAGGTTAGTTTTAGGGTTAAGGTTGGGTTAGGGTTAGGATTAGGGTTAGGGTACGACTTAGGGCTAGGGTTAGGGCTAGGGTTAGGGTTAGGGTTAGGGTTAGGGTTTAGGGTTATGGTTAGGGTTAGGGGTTAGGGGTTAGGGGTTAGGCTTAGGGTTAGCGTTACGGTTAGGGGTTAGGGGTTAGGGTTAGGGCTAAGGTTAGGGTTAGGGTTAGGGTTAGGGTTAGGGCTAGGGTTAGGGTTAGGGTTAGGGTTACGGCTAGGGTTAGGGTTAGGGTTAGGTTAGGCTTAGGGTTAGGAGTTAGGGTTAGGGTTTCTATTAGGTTAGTTTTAAGGGCTAAGGTTAGTTTTAGGGTTAAGGTTGGGTTAGGGTTAGGATTAGGGTTAGGGTACGACTTAGGGCTAGGGTTAGGGCTAGGGTTAGGGTTAGGGTTAGGGTTAGGGTTTAGGGTTATGGTTAGGGTTAGGGGTTAGGGGTTAGGGGTTAGGCTTAGGGTTAGCGTTACGGTTAGGGGTTAGGGGTTAGGGTTAGGGCTAAGGTTAGGGTTAGGGTTAGGGTTAGGGTTAGGGCTAGGGTTAGGGTTAGGGTTAGGGTTACGGCTAGGGTTAGGGTTAGGGTTAGGTTAGGCTTAGGGTTAGGAGTTAGGGTTAGGGTTTCTATTAGGTTAGTTTTAAGGGCTAAGGTTAGTTTTAGGGTTAAGGTTGGGTTAGGGTTAGGATTAGGGTTAGGGTACGACTTAGGGCTAGGGTTAGGGCTAGGGTTAGGGTTAGGGTTAGGGTTAGGGTTTAGGGTTATGGTTAGGGTTAGGGGTTAGGGGTTAGGGGTTAGGCTTAGGGTTAGCGTTACGGTTAGGGGTTAGGGGTTAGGGTTAGGGCTAAGGTTAGGGTTAGGGTTAGGGTTAGGGTTAGGGCTAGGGTTAGGGTTAGGGTTAGGGTTACGGCTAGGGTTAGGGTTAGGGTTAGGTTAGGCTTAGGGTTAGGAGTTAGGGTTAGGGTTTCTATTAGGTTAGTTTTAAGGGCTAAGGTTAGTTTTAGGGTTAAGGTTGGGTTAGGGTTAGGATTAGGGTTAGGGTACGACTTAGGGCTAGGGTTAGGGCTAGGGTTAGGGTTAGGGTTAGGGTTAGGGTTTAGGGTTATGGTTAGGGTTAGGGGTTAGGGGTTAGGGGTTAGGCTTAGGGTTAGCGTTACGGTTAGGGGTTAGGGGTTAGGGTTAGGGCTAAGGTTAGGGTTAGGGTTAGGGTTAGGGTTAGGGCTAGGGTTAGGGTTAGGGTTAGGGTTACGGCTAGGGTTAGGGTTAGGGTTAGGTTAGGCTTAGGGTTAGGAGTTAGGGTTAGGGTTTCTATTAGGTTAGTTTTAAGGGCTAAGGTTAGTTTTAGGGTTAAGGTTGGGTTAGGGTTAGGATTAGGGTTAGGGTACGACTTAGGGCTAGGGTTAGGGCTAGGGTTAGGGTTAGGGTTAGGGTTAGGGTTTAGGGTTATGGTTAGGGTTAGGGGTTAGGGGTTAGGGGTTAGGCTTAGGGTTAGCGTTACGGTTAGGGGTTAGGGGTTAGGGTTAGGGCTAAGGTTAGGGTTAGGGTTAGGGTTAGGGTTAGGGCTAGGGTTAGGGTTAGGGTTAGGGTTACGGCTAGGGTTAGGGTTAGTTAGGGTTAGGTTAGGCTTAGGGTTAGGAGTTAGGGTTAGGGTTTCTATTAGGTTAGTTTTAAGGGCTAAGGTTAGTTTTAGGGTTAAGGTTGGGTTAGGGTTAGGATTAGGGTTAGGGTACGACTTAGGGCTATGGTTAGGGCTAGGGTTAGGGTTAGGGTTAGGGTTAGGGTTTAGGGTTATGGTTAGGGTTAGGGGTTAGGGGTTAGGGGTTAGGCTTAGGGTTAGCGTTACGGTTAGGGGTTAGGGGTTAGGGTTAGGGCTAAGGTTAGGGTTAGGGTTAGGGTTAGGGTTAGGGCTAGGGTTAGGGTTAGGGTTAGGGTTACGGCTAGGGTTAGGGTTAGGGTTAGGTTAGGCTTAGGGTTAGGAGTTAGGGTTAGGGTTTCTATTAGGTTAGTTTTAAGGGCTAAGGTTAGTTTTAGGGTTAAGGTTGGGTTAGGGTTAGGATTAGGGTTAGGGTACGACTTAGGGCTAGGGTTAGGGCTAGGGTTAGGGTTAGGGTTAGGGTTAGGGTTTAGGGTTATGGTTAGGGTTAGGGGTTAGGGGTTAGGGGTTAGGCTTAGGGTTAGCGTTACGGTTAGGGGTTAGGGGTTAGGGTTAGGGCTAAGGTTAGGGTTAGGGTTAGGGTTAGGGTTAGGGCTAGGGTTAGGGTTAGGGTTAGGGTTACGGCTAGGGTTAGGGTTAGGGTTAGGTTAGGCTTAGGGTTAGGAGTTAGGGTTAGGGTTTCTATTAGGTTAGTTTTAAGGGCTAAGGTTAGTTTTAGGGTTAAGGTTGGGTTAGGGTTAGGATTAGGGTTAGGGTACGACTTAGGGCTAGGGTTAGGGCTAGGGTTAGGGTTAGGGTTAGGGTTAGGGTTTAGGGTTATGGTTAGGGTTAGGGGTTAGGGGTTAGGGGTTAGGCTTAGGGTTAGCGTTACGGTTAGGGGTTAGGGGTTAGGGTTAGGGCTAAGGTTAGGGTTAGGGTTAGGGTTAGGGTTAGGGCTAGGGTTAGGGTTAGGGTTAGGGTTACGGCTAGGGTTAGGGTTAGGGTTAGGTTAGGCTTAGGGTTAGGAGTTAGGGTTAGGGTTTCTATTAGGTTAGTTTTAAGGGCTAAGGTTAGTTTTAGGGTTAAGGTTGGGTTAGGGTTAGGATTAGGGTTAGGGTACGACTTAGGGCTAGGGTTAGGGCTAGGGTTAGGGTTAGGGTTAGGGTTAGGGTTTAGGGTTATGGTTAGGGTTAGGGGTTAGGGGTTAGGGGTTAGGCTTAGGGTTAGCGTTACGGTTAGGGGTTAGGGGTTAGGGTTAGGGCTAAGGTTAGGGTTAGGGTTAGGGTTAGGGTTAGGGCTAGGGTTAGGGTTAGGGTTAGGGTTACGGCTAGGGTTAGGGTTAGGGTTAGGTTAGGCTTAGGGTTAGGAGTTAGGGTTAGGGTTTCTATTAGGTTAGTTTTAAGGGCTAAGGTTAGTTTTAGGGTTAAGGTTGGGTTAGGGTTAGGATTAGGGTTAGGGTACGACTTAGGGCTAGGGTTAGGGCTAGGGTTAGGGTTAGGGTTAGGGTTAGGGTTTAGGGTTATGGTTAGGGTTAGGGGTTAGGGGTTAGGGGTTAGGCTTAGGGTTAGCGTTACGGTTAGGGGTTAGGGGTTAGGGTTAGGGCTAAGGTTAGGGTTAGGGTTAGGGTTAGGGTTAGGGCTAGGGTTAGGGTTAGGGTTAGGGTTACGGCTAGGGTTAGGGTTAGGGTTAGGTTAGGCTTAGGGTTAGGAGTTAGGGTTAGGGTTTCTATTAGGTTAGTTTTAAGGGCTAAGGTTAGTTTTAGGGTTAAGGTTGGGTTAGGGTTAGGATTAGGGTTAGGGTACGACTTAGGGCTAGGGTTAGGGCTAGGG
Source organism: Buteo buteo (assembly GCF_964188355.1). NCBI lineage: Eukaryota > Metazoa > Chordata > Aves > Accipitriformes > Accipitridae > Buteo > Buteo buteo. The sequence goes on from NW_027439496.1 coordinate 30,267, forward strand.
TTAGGGTTAGGGTTAGGGTTAGGGTTTAGGGTTATGGTTAGGGTTAGGGGTTAGGGGTTAGGGGTTAGGCTTAGGGTTAGCGTTACGGTTAGGGGTTAGGGGTTAGGGTTAGGGCTAAGGTTAGGGTTAGGGTTAGGGTTAGGGTTAGGGCTAGGGTTAGGGTTAGGGTTAGGGTTACGGCTAGGGTTAGGGTTAGGGTTAGGTTAGGCTTAGGGTTAGGAGTTAGGGTTAGGGTTTCTATTAGGTTAGTTTTAAGGGCTAAGGTTAGTTTTAGGGTTAAGGTTGGGTTAGGGTTAGGATTAGGGTTAGGGTACGACTTAGGGCTAGGGTTAGGGCTAGGGTTAGGGTTAGGGTTAGGGTTAGGGTTTAGGGTTATGGTTAGGGTTAGGGGTTAGGGGTTAGGGGTTAGGCTTAGGGTTAGCGTTACGGTTAGGGGTTAGGGGTTAGGGTTAGGGCTAAGGTTAGGGTTAGGGTTAGGGTTAGGGTTAGGGCTAGGGTTAGGGTTAGGGTTAGGGTTACGGCTAGGGTTAGGGTTAGGGTTAGGTTAGGCTTAGGGTTAGGAGTTAGGGTTAGGGTTTCTATTAGGTTAGTTTTAAGGGCTAAGGTTAGTTTTAGGGTTAAGGTTGGGTTAGGGTTAGGATTAGGGTTAGGGTACGACTTAGGGCTAGGGTTAGGGCTAGGGTTAGGGTTAGGGTTAGGGTTAGGGTTTAGGGTTATGGTTAGGGTTAGGGGTTAGGGGTTAGGGGTTAGGCTTAGGGTTAGCGTTACGGTTAGGGGTTAGGGGTTAGGGTTAGGGCTAAGGTTAGGGTTAGGGTTAGGGTTAGGGTTAGGGCTAGGGTTAGGGTTAGGGTTAGGGTTACGGCTAGGGTTAGGGTTAGGGTTAGGTTAGGCTTAGGGTTAGGAGTTAGGGTTAGGGTTTCTATTAGGTTAGTTTTAAGGGCTAAGGTTAGTTTTAGGGTTAAGGTTGGGTTAGGGTTAGGATTAGGGTTAGGGTACGACTTAGGGCTAGGGTTAGGGCTAGGGTTAGGGTTAGGGTTAGGGTTAGGGTTTAGGGTTATGGTTAGGGTTAGGGGTTAGGGGTTAGGGGTTAGGCTTAGGGTTAGCGTTACGGTTAGGGGTTAGGGGTTAGGGTTAGGGCTAAGGTTAGGGTTAGGGTTAGGGTTAGGGTTAGGGCTAGGGTTAGGGTTAGGGTTAGGGTTACGGCTAGGGTTAGGGTTAGGGTTAGGTTAGGCTTAGGGTTAGGAGTTAGGGTTAGGGTTTCTATTAGGTTAGTTTTAAGGGCTAAGGTTAGTTTTAGGGTTAAGGTTGGGTTAGGGTTAGGATTAGGGTTAGGGTACGACTTAGGGCTAGGGTTAGGGCTAGGGTTAGGGTTAGGGTTAGGGTTAGGGTTTAGGGTTATGGTTAGGGTTAGGGGTTAGGGGTTAGGGGTTAGGCTTAGGGTTAGCGTTACGGTTAGGGGTTAGGGGTTAGGGTTAGGGCTAAGGTTAGGGTTAGGGTTAGGGTTAGGGTTAGGGCTAGGGTTAGGGTTAGGGTTAGGGTTACGGCTAGGGTTAGGGTTAGGGTTAGGTTAGGCTTAGGGTTAGGAGTTAGGGTTAGGGTTTCTATTAGGTTAGTTTTAAGGGCTAAGGTTAGTTTTAGGGTTAAGGTTGGGTTAGGGTTAGGATTAGGGTTAGGGTACGACTTAGGGCTAGGGTTAGGGCTAGGGTTAGGGTTAGGGTTAGGGTTAGGGTTTAGGGTTATGGTTAGGGTTAGGGGTTAGGGGTTAGGGGTTAGGCTTAGGGTTAGCGTTACGGTTAGGGGTTAGGGGTTAGGGTTAGGGCTAAGGTTAGGGTTAGGGTTAGGGTTAGGGCTAGGGTTAGGGTTAGGGTTAGGGTTACGGCTAGGGTTAGGGTTAGGGTTAGGTTAGGCTTAGGGTTAGGAGTTAGGGTTAGGGTTTCTATTAGGTTAGTTTTAAGGGCTAAGGTTTAGTTTTAGGGTTAAGGTTGGGTTAGGGTTAGGATTAGGGTTAGGGTACGACTTAGGGCTAGGGTTAGGGTTAGGGTTAGGGTTAGGGTTAGGGTTAGGGTTTAGGGTTATGGTTAGGGTTAGGGGTTAGGGGTTAGGGGTTAGGCTTAGGGTTAGCGTTACGGTTAGGGGTTAGGGGTTAGGGTTAGGGCTAAGGTTAGGGTTAGGGTTAGGGTTAGGATTAGGGCAGGGTTAGGGTTAGGGTTAGGGTTACGGCTAGGGTTAGGGTTAGGGTTAGGTTAGGCTTAGGGTTTGGAGTTAGGGTTAGGGTTTCTATTAGGTTAGTTTTAAGGGCTAAGGTTAGTTTTAGGGTTAAGGTTGGGTTAGGGTTAGGATTAGGGTTAGGGTACGACTTAGGGCTAGGGTTAGGGCTAGGGTTAGGGTTAGGTTAGGGTTAGGGTTTAGGGTTATGGTTAGGGTTAGGGGTTAGGGGTTAGGGGTTAGGCTTAGGGTTAGCGTTACGGTTAGGGGTTAGGGGTTAGGGTTAGGGCTAAGGTTAGGGTTAGGGTTAGGGTTAGGGTTAGGGCTAGGGTTAGGGTTAGGGTTAGGGTTACGGCTAGGGTTAGGGTTAGGGTTAGGTTAGGCTTAGGGTTAGGAGTTAGGGTTAGGGTTTCTATTAGGTTAGTTTTAAGGGCTAAGGTTAGTTTTAGGGTTAAGGTTGGGTTAGGGTTAGGATTAGGGTTAGGGTACGACTTAGGGCTAGGGTTAGGGCTAGGGTTAGCGGTTAGGGTTAGGGTTAGGGTTTAGGGTTATGGTTAGGGTTAGGGGTTAGGGGTTAGGGGTTAGGCTTAGGGTTAGCGTTACGGTTAGGGGTTAGGGGTTAGGGTTAGGGCTAAGGTTAGGGTTAGGGTTAGGGTTAGGGTTAGGGCTAGGGTTAGGGTTAGGGTTAGGGTTACGGCTAGGGTTAGGGTTAGGGTTAGGTTAGGCTTAGGGTTAGGAGTTAGGGTTAGGGTTTCTATTAGGTTAGTTTTAAGGGCTAAGGTTAGTTTTAGGGTTAAGGTTGGGTTAGGGTTAGGATTAGGGTTAGGGTACGACTTAGGGCTAGGGTTAGGGCTAGGGTTAGGGTTAGGGTTAGGGTTAGGGTTTAGGGTTATGGTTAGGGTTAGGGGTTAGGGGTTAGGGGTTAGGCTTAGGGTTAGCGTTACGGTTAGGGGTTAGGGGTTAGGGTTAGGGCTAAGGTTAGGGTTAGGGTTAGGGTTAGGGTTAGGGCTAGGGTTAGGGTTAGGGTTAGGGTTACGGCTAGGGTTAGGGTTAGGGTTAGGTTAGGCTTAGGGTTAGGAGTTAGGGTTAGGGTTTCTATTAGGTTAGTTTTAAGGGCTAAGGTTAGTTTTAGGGTTAAGGTTGGGTTAGGGTTAGGATTAGGGTTAGGGTACGACTTAGGGCTAGGGTTAGGGCTAGGGTTAGGGTTAGGGTTAGGGTTAGGGTTTAGGGTTATGGTTAGGGTTAGGGGTTAGGGGTTAGGGGTTAGGCTTAGGGTTAGCGTTACGGTTAGGGGTTAGGGGTTAGGGTTAGGGCTAAGGTTAGGGTTAGGGTTAGGGTTAGGGTTAGGGCTAGGGTTAGGGTTAGGGTTAGGGTTACGGCTAGGGTTAGGGTTAGGGTTAGGTTAGGCTTAGGGTTAGGAGTTAGGGTTAGGGTTTCTATTAGGTTAGTTTTAAGGGCTAAGGTTAGTTTTAGGGTTAAGGTTGGGTTAGGGTTAGGATTAGGGTTAGGGTACGACTTAGGGCTAGGGTTAGGGCTAGGGTTAGGGTTAGGGTTAGGGTTAGGGTTTAGGGTTATGGTTAGGGTTAGGGGTTAGGGGTTAGGGGTTAGGCTTAGGGTTAGCGTTACGGTTAGGGGTTAGGGGTTAGGGTTAGGGCTAAGGTTAGGGTTAGGGTTAGGGTTAGGGTTAGGGCTAGGGTTAGGGTTAGGGTTAGGGTTACGGCTAGGGTTAGGGTTAGGGTTAGGTTAGGCTTAGGGTTAGGAGTTAGGGTTAGGGTTTCTATTAGGTTAGTTTTAAGGGCTAAGGTTAGTTTTAGGGTTAAGGTTGGGTTAGGGTTAGGATTAGGGTTAGGGTACGACTTAGGGCTAGGGTTAGGGCTAGGGTTAGGGTTAGGGTTAGGGTTAGGGTTTAGGGTTATGGTTAGGGTTAGGGGTTAGGGGTTAGGGGTTAGGCTTAGGGTTAGCGTTACGGTTAGGGGTTAGGGGTTAGGGTTAGGGCTAAGGTTAGGGTTAGGGTTAGGGTTAGGGTTAGGGCTAGGGTTAGGGTTAGGGTTAGGGTTACGGCTAGGGTTAGGGTTAGGGTTAGGTTAGGCTTAGGGTTAGGAGTTAGGGTTAGGGTTTCTATTAGGTTAGTTTTAAGGGCTAAGGTTAGTTTTAGGGTTAAGGTTGGGTTAGGGTTAGGATTAGGGTTAGGGTACGACTTAGGGCTAGGGTTAGGGCTAGGGTTAGGGTTAGGGTTAGGGTTAGGGTTTAGGGTTATGGTTAGGGTTAGGGGTTAGGGGTTAGGGGTTAGGCTTAGGGTTAGCGTTACGGTTAGGGGTTAGGGGTTAGGGTTAGGGCTAAGGTTAGGGTTAGGGTTAGGGTTAGGGTTAGGGCTAGGGTTAGGGTTAGGGTTAGGGTTACGGCTAGGGTTAGGGTTAGGGTTAGGTTAGGCTTAGGGTTAGGAGTTAGGGTTAGGGTTTCTATTAGGTTAGTTTTAAGGGCTAAGGTTAGTTTTAGGGTTAAGGTTGGGTTAGGGTTAGGATTAGGGTTAGGGTACGACTTAGGGCTAGGGTTAGGGCTAGGGTTAGGGTTAGGGTTAGGGTTAGGGTTTAGGGTTATGGTTAGGGTTAGGGGTTAGGGGTTAGGGGTTAGGCTTAGGGTTAGCGTTACGGTTAGGGGTTAGGGGTTAGGGTTAGGGCTAAGGTTAGGGTTAGGGTTAGGGTTAGGGTTAGGGCTAGGGTTAGGGTTAGGGTTAGGGTTACGGCTAGGGTTAGGGTTAGGGTTAGGTTAGGCTTAGGGTTAGGAGTTAGGGTTAGGGTTTCTATTAGGTTAGTTTTAAGGGCTAAGGTTAGTTTTAGGGTTAAGGTTGGGTTAGGGTTAGGATTAGGGTTAGGGTACGACTTAGGGCTAGGGTTAGGGCTAGGGTTAGGGTTAGGGTTAGGGTTAGGGTTTAGGGTTATGGTTAGGGTTAGGGGTTAGGGGTTAGGGGTTAGGCTTAGGGTTAGCGTTACGGTTAGGGGTTAGGGGTTAGGGTTAGGGCTAAGGTTAGGGTTAGGGTTAGGGTTAGGGTTAGGGCTAGGGTTAGGGTTAGGGTTAGGGTTACGGCTAGGGTTAGGGTTAGGGTTAGGTTAGGCTTAGGGTTAGGAGTTAGGGTTAGGGTTTCTATTAGGTTAGTTTTAAGGGCTAAGGTTAGTTTTAGGGTTAAGGTTGGGTTAGGGTTAGGATTAGGGTTAGGGTACGACTTAGGGCTAGGGTTAGGGCTAGGGTTAGGGTTAGGGTTAGGGTTAGGGTTTAGGGTTATGGTTAGGGTTAGGGGTTAGGGGTTAGGGGTTAGGCTTAGGGTTAGCGTTACGGTTAGGGGTTAGGGGTTAGGGTTAGGGCTAAGGTTAGGGTTAGGGTTAGGGTTAGGGTTAGGGCTAGGGTTAGGGTTAGGGTTAGGGTTACGGCTAGGGTTAGGGTTAGGGTTAGGTTAGGCTTAGGGTTAGGAGTTAGGGTTAGGGTTTCTATTAGGTTAGTTTTAAGGGCTAAGGTTAGTTTTAGGGTTAAGGTTGGGTTAGGGTTAGGATTAGGGTTAGGGTACGACTTAGGGCTAGGGTTAGGGCTAGGGTTAGGGTTAGGGTTAGGGTTAGGGTTTAGGGTTATGGTTAGGGTTAGGGGTTAGGGGTTAGGGGTTAGGCTTAGGGTTAGCGTTACGGTTAGGGGTTAGGGGTTAGGGTTAGGGCTAAGGTTAGGGTTAGGGTTAGGGTTAGGGTTAGGGCTAGGGTTAGGGTTAGGGTTAGGGTTACGGCTAGGGTTAGGGTTAGGGTTAGGTTAGGCTTAGGGTTAGGAGTTAGGGTTAGGGTTTCTATTAGGTTAGTTTTAAGGGCTAAGGTTAGTTTTAGGGTTAAGGTTGGGTTAGGGTTAGGATTAGGGTTAGGGTACGACTTAGGGCTAGGGTTAGGGCTAGGGTTAGGGTTAGGGTTAGGGTTAGGGTTTAGGGTTATGGTTAGGGTTAGGGGTTAGGGGTTAGGGGTTAGGCTTAGGGTTAGCGTTACGGTTAGGGGTTAGGGGTTAGGGTTAGGGCTAAGGTTAGGGTTAGGGTTAGGGTTAGGGTTAGGGCTAGGGTTAGGGTTAGGGTTAGGGTTACGGCTAGGGTTAGGGTTAGGGTTAGGTTAGGCTTAGGGTTAGGAGTTAGGGTTAGGGTTTCTATTAGGTTAGTTTTAAGGGCTAAGGTTAGTTTTAGGGTTAAGGTTGGGTTAGGGTTAGGATTAGGGTTAGGGTACGACTTAGGGCTAGGGTTAGGGCTAGGGTTAGGGTTAGGGTTAGGGTTAGGGTTTAGGGTTATGGTTAGGGTTAGGGGTTAGGGGTTAGGGGTTAGGCTTAGGGTTAGCGTTACGGTTAGGGGTTAGGGGTTAGGGTTAGGGCTAAGGTTAGGGTTAGGGTTAGGGTTAGGGTTAGGGCTAGGGTTAGGGTTAGGGTTAGGGTTACGGCTAGGGTTAGGTTAGGGTTAGGGTTACGGCTAGGGTTAGGGTTAGGGTTAGGTTAGGCTTAGGGTTAGGAGTTAGGGTTAGGGTTTCTATTAGGTTAGTTTTAAGGGCTAAGGTTAGTTTTAGGGTTAAGGTTGGGTTAGGGTTAGGATTAGGGTTAGGGTACGACTTAGGGCTAGGGTTAGGGCTAGGGTTAGGGTTAGGGTTAGGGTTAGGGTTTAGGGTTATGGTTAGGGTTAGGGGTTAGGGGTTAGGGGTTAGGCTTAGGGTTAGCGTTACGGTTAGGGGTTAGGGGTTAGGGTTAGGGCTAAGGTTAGGGTTAGGGTTAGGGTTAGGGCTAGGGTTAGGGTTAGGGTTAGGGTTACGGCTAGGGTTAGGGTTAGGGTTAGGTTAGGCTTAGGGTTAGGAGTTAGGGTTAGGGTTTCTATTAGGTTAGTTTTAAGGGCTAAGGTTAGTTTTAGGGTTAAGGTTGGGTTAGGGTTAGGATTAGGGTTAGGGTACGACTTAGGGCTAGGGTTAGGGCTAGGGTTAGGGTTAGGGTTAGGGTTTAGGGTTATGGTTAGGGTTAGGGGTTAGGGGTTAGGGGTTAGGCTTAGGGTTAGCGTTACGGTTAGGGGTTAGGGGTTAGGCTTAGGGCTAAGGTTAGGGTTAGGGTTAGGGTTAGGGTTAGGGCTAGGGTTAGGGTTAGGGTTAGGGTTACGGCTAGGGTTAGGGTTAGGTTAGGTTAGGCTTAGGGTTAGGAGTTAGGGTTAGGGTTTCTATTAGGTTAGTTTTAAGGGCTAAGGTTAGTTTTAGGGTTAAGGTTGGGTTAGGGTTAGGATTAGGGTTAGGGTACGACTTAGGGCTAGGGTTAGGGCTAGGGGGGTTATGGTTAGGGTTAGGTTAGGCTTAGGGTTAGGAGTTAGGGTTAGGGTTTCTATTAGGTTAGTTTTAAGGGCTAAGGTTAGTTTTAGGGTTAAGGTTGGGTTAGGGTTAGGATTAGGGTTAGGGTACGACTTAGGGCTAGGGTTAGGGCTAGGGTTAGGGTTAGGGTTAGGGTTTAGGGTTATGGTTAGGGTTAGGGGTTAGGGGTTAGGGGTTAGGCTTAGGGTTAGCGTTACGGTTAGGGGTTAGGGGTTAGGGTTAGGGCTAAGGTTAGGGTTAGGGTTAGGGTTAGGGTTAGGGCTAGGGTTAGGGTTAGGGTTAGGGTTACGGCTAGGGTTAGGGTTAGGGTTAGGTTAGGCTTAGGGTTAGGAGTTAGGGTTAGGGTTTCTATTAGGTTAGTTTTAAGGGCTAAGGTTAGTTTTAGGGTTAAGGTTGGGTTAGGGTTAGGATTAGGGTTAGGGTACGACTTAGGGCTAGGGTTAGGGCTAGGGTTAGGGTTAGGGTTAGGGTTAGGGTTTAGGGTTATGGTTAGGGTTAGGGGTTAGGGGTTAGGGGTTAGGCTTAGGGTTAGCGTTACGGTTAGGGGTTAGGGGTTAGGGTTAGGGCTAAGGTTAGGGTTAGGGTTAGGGTTAGGGTTAGGGCTAGGGTTAGGGTTAGGGTTAGGGTTACGGCTAGGGTTAGGGTTAGGGTTAGGTTAGGCTTAGGGTTAGGAGTTAGGGTTAGGGTTTCTATTAGGTTAGTTTTAAGGGCTAAGGTTAGTTTTAGGGTTAAGGTTGGGTTAGGGTTAGGATTAGGGTTAGGGTACGACTTAGGGCTAGGGTTAGGGCTAGGGTTAGGGTTAGGGTTAGGGTTAGGGTTTAGGGTTATGGTTAGGGTTAGGGGTTAGGGGTTAGGGGTTAGGCTTAGGGTTAGCGTTACGGTTAGGGGTTAGGGGTTAGGGTTAGGGCTAAGGTTAGGGTTAGGGTTAGGGTTAGGGTTAGGGCTAGGGTTAGGGTTAGGGTTAGGGTTACGGCTAGGGTTAGGGTTAGGGTTAGGTTAGGCTTAGGGTTAGGAGTTAGGGTTAGGGTTTCTATTAGGTTAGTTTTAAGGGCTAAGGTTAGTTTTAGGGTTAAGGTTGGGTTAGGGTTAGGATTAGGGTTAGGGTACGACTTAGGGCTAGGGTTAGGGCTAGGGTTAGGGTTAGGGTTAGGGTTAGGGTTTAGGGTTATGGTTAGGGTTAGGGGTTAGGGGTTAGGGGTTAGGCTTAGGGTTAGCGTTACGGTTAGGGGTTAGGGGTTAGGGTTAGGGCTAAGGTTAGGGTTAGGGTTAGGGTTAGGGCTAGGGTTAGGGTTAGGGTTAGGGTTACGGCTAGGGTTAGGGTTAGGGTTAGGTTAGGCTTAGGGTTAGGAGTTAGGGTTAGGGTTTCTATTAGGTTAGTTTTAAGGGCTAAGGTTAGTTTTAGGGTTAAGGTTGGGTTAGGGTTAGGATTAGGGTTAGGGTACGACTTAGGGCTAGGGTTAGGGCTAGGGTTAGGGTTAGGGTTAGGGTTTTGGGTTATGGTTAGGGTTAGGGGTTAGGGGTTAGGGGTTAGGCTTAGGGTTAGCGTTACGGTTAGGGGTTAGGGGTTAGGCTTAGGGCTAAGGTTAGGGTTAGGGTTAGGGTTAGGGTTAGGGCTAGGGTTAGGGTTAGGGTTAGGGTTACGGCTAGGGTTAGGGTTAGGGTTAGGTTAGGCTTAGGGTTAGGAGTTAGGGTTAGGGTTTCTATTAGGTTAGTTTTAAGGGCTAAGGTTAGTTTTAGGGTTAAGGTTGGGTTAGGGTTAGGATTAGGGTTAGGGTACGACTTAGGGCTAGGGTTAGGGCTAGGGTTAGGGTTAGGGTTAGGGTTAGGGTTTAGGGTTATGGTTAGGGTTAGGGGTTAGGGGTTAGGCTTAGGGTTAGCGTTACGGTTAGGGGTTAGGGGTTAGGGTTAGGGCTAAGGTTAGGGTTAGGGTTAGGGTTAGGGCTAGGGTTAGGGTTAGGGTTAGGGTTACGGCTAGGGTTAGGGTTAGGGTTAGGTTAGGCTTAGGGTTAGGAGTTAGGGTTAGGGTTTCTATTAGGTTAGTTTTAAGGGCTAAGGTTAGTTTTAGGGTTAAGGTTGGGTTAGGGTTAGGATTAGGGTTAGGGTACGACTTAGGGCTAGGGTTAGGGCTAGGGTTAGGGTTAGGGTTAGGGTTAGGGTTTAGGGTTATGGTTAGGGTTAGGGGTTAGGGGTTAGGGGTTAGGCTTAGGGTTAGCGTTACGGTTAGGGGGTTAGGGGTTAGGCTTAGGGCTAAGGTTAGGGTTAGGGTTAGGGTTAGGGTTAGGGCTAGGGTTAGGGTTAGGGTTAGGGTTACGGCTAGGGTTAGGGTTAGGGTTAGGTTAGGCTTAGGGTTAGGAGTTAGGGTTAGGGTTTCTATTAGGTTAGTTTTAAGGGCTAAGGTTAGTTTTAGGGTTAAGGTTGGGTTAGGGTTAGGATTAGGGTTAGGGTACGACTTAGGGCTAGGGTTAGGGCTAGGGTTAGGGTTAGGGTTAGGGTTAGGGTTTAGGGTTATGGTTAGGGTTAGGGGTTAGGGGTTAGGGGTTAGGCTTAGGGTTAGCGTTACGGTTAGGGGTTAGGGGTTAGGGTTAGGGCTAAGGTTAGGGTTAGGGTTAGGGTTAGGGTTAGGGCTAGGGTTAGGGTTAGGGTTAGGGTTACGGCTAGGGTTAGGGTTAGGGTTAGGTTAGGCTTAGGGTTAGGAGTTAGGGTTAGGGTTTCTATTAGGTTAGTTTTAAGGGCTAAGGTTAGTTTTAGGGTTAAGGTTGGGTTAGGGTTAGGATTAGGGTTAGGGTACGACTTAGGGCTAGGGTTAGGGCTAGGGTTAGGGTTAGGGTTAGGGTTAGGGTTTAGGGTTATGGTTAGGGTTAGGGGTTAGGGGTTAGGGGTTAGGCTTAGGGTTAGCGTTACGGTTAGGGGTTAGGGGTTAGGGTTAGGGCTAAGGTTAGGGTTAGGGTTAGGGTTAGGGTTAGGGCTAGGGTTAGGGTTAGGGTTAGGGTTACGGCTAGGGTTAGGGTTAGGGTTAGGTTAGGCTTAGGGTTAGGAGTTAGGGTTAGGGTTTCTATTAGGTTAGTTTTAAGGGCTAAGGTTAGTTTTAGGGTTAAGGTTGGGTTAGGGTTAGGATTAGGGTTAGGGTACGACTTAGGGCTAGGGTTAGGGCTAGGGTTAGGGTTAGGGTTAGGGTTAGGGTTTAGGGTTATGGTTAGGGTTAGGGGTTAGGGGTTAGGGGTTAGGCTTAGGGTTAGCGTTACGGTTAGGGGTTAGGGGTTAGGGTTAGGGCTAAGGTTAGGGTTAGGGTTAGGGTTAGGGTTAGGGCTAGGGTTAGGGTTAGGGTTAGGGTTACGGCTAGGGTTAGGGTTAGGGTTAGGTTAGGCTTAGGGTTAGGAGTTAGGGTTAGGGTTTCTATTAGGTTAGTTTTAAGGGCTAAGGTTAGTTTTAGGGTTAAGGTTGGGTTAGGGTTAGGATTAGGGTTAGGGTACGACTTAGGGCTAGGGTTAGGGCTAGGGTTAGGGTTAGGGTTAGGGTTAGGGTTTAGGGTTATGGTTAGGGTTAGGGGTTAGGGGTTAGGGGTTAGGCTTAGGGTTAGCGTTACGGTTAGGGGTTAGGGGTTAGGGTTAGGGCTAAGGTTAGGGTTAGGGTTAGGGTTAGGGCTAGGGTTAGGGTTAGGGTTAGGGTTACGGCTAGGGTTAGGGTTAGGGTTAGGTTAGGCTTAGGGTTAGGAGTTAGGGTTAGGGTTTCTATTAGGTTAGTTTTAAGGGCTAAGGTTAGTTTTAGGGTTAAGGTTGGGTTAGGGTTAGGATTAGGGTTAGGGTACGACTTAGGGCTAGGGTTAGGGCTAGGGTTAGGGTTAGGGTTAGGGTTAGGGTTTAGGGTTATGGTTAGGGTTAGGGGTTAGGGGTTAGGGGTTAGGCTTAGGGTTAGCGTTACGGTTAGGGGTTAGGGGTTAGGCTTAGGGCTAAGGTTAGGGTTAGGGTTAGGGTTAGGGTTAGGGCTAGGGTTAGGGTTAGGGTTAGGGTTACGGCTAGGGTTAGGGTTAGGGTTAGGTTAGGCTTAGGGTTAGGAGTTAGGGTTAGGGTTTCTATTAGGTTAGTTTTAAGGGCTAAGGTTAGTTTTAGGGTTAAGGTTGGGTTAGGGTTAGGATTAGGGTTAGGGTACGACTTAGGGCTAGGGTTAGGGCTAGGGTTAGGGTTAGGGTTAGGGTTAGGGTTTAGGGTTATGGTTAGGGTTAGGGGTTAGGGGTTAGGCTTAGGGTTAGCGTTACGGTTAGGGGTTAGGGGTTAGGGTTAGGGCTAAGGTTAGGGTTAGGGTTAGGGTTAGGGTTAGGGCTAGGGTTAGGGTTAGGGTTAGGGTTACGGCTAGGGTTAGGGTTAGGGTTAGGTTAGGCTTAGGGTTAGGAGTTAGGGTTAGGGTTTCTATTAGGTTAGTTTTAAGGGCTAAGGTTAGTTTTAGGGTTAAGGTTGGGTTAGGGTTAGGATTAGGGTTAGGGTACGACTTAGGGCTAGGGTTAGGGCTAGGGTTAGGGTTAGGGTTAGGGTTAGGGTTTAGGGTTATGGTTAGGGTTAGGGGTTAGGGGTTAGGGGTTAGGCTTAGGGTTAGCGTTACGGTTAGGGGTTAGGGGTTAGGGTTAGGGCTAAGGTTAGGGTTAGGGTTAGGGTTAGGGTTAGGGCTAGGGTTAGGGTTAGGGTTAGGGTTACGGCTAGGGTTAGGGTTAGGGTTAGGTTAGGCTTAGGGTTAGGAGTTAGGGTTAGGGTTTCTATTAGGTTAGTTTTAAGGGCTAAGGTTAGTTTTAGGGTTAAGGTTGGGTTAGGGTTAGGATTAGGGTTAGGGTACGACTTAGGGCTAGGGTTAGGGCTAGGGTTAGGGTTAGGGTTAGGGTTAGGGTTTAGGGTTATGGTTAGGGTTAGGGGTTAGGGGTTAGGCTTAGGGTTAGCGTTACGGTTAGGGGTTAGGGGTTAGGGTTAGGGCTAAGGTTAGGGTTAGGGTTAGGGTTAGGGTTAGGGCTAGGGTTAGGGTTAGGGTTAGGGTTACGGCTAGGGTTAGGGTTAGGGTTAGGTTAGGCTTAGGGTTAGGAGTTAGGGTTAGGGTTTCTATTAGGTTAGTTTTAAGGGCTAAGGTTAGTTTTAGGGTTAAGGTTGGGTTAGGGTTAGGATTAGGGTTAGGGTACGACTTAGGGCTAGGGTTAGGGCTAGGGTTAGGGTTAGGGTTTAGGGTTATGGTTAGGGTTAGGGGTTAGGGGTTAGGGGTTAGGCTTAGGGTTAGCGTTACGGTTAGGGGTTAGGGGTTAGGGTTAGGGCTAAGGTTAGGGTTAGGGTTAGGGTTAGGGTTAGGGCTAGGGTTAGGGTTAGGGTTAGGGTTACGGCTAGGGTTAGGGTTAGGGTTACGGCTAGGGTTAGGGTTAGGGTTAGGTTAGGCTTAGGGTTAGGAGTTAGGGTTAGGGTTTCTATTAGGTTAGTTTTAAGGGCTAAGGTTAGTTTTAGGGTTAAGGTTGGGTTAGGGTTAGGATTAGGGTTAGGGTACGACTTAGGGCTAGGGTTAGGGCTAGGGTTAGGGTTAGGGTTAGGGTTAGGGTTTAGGGTTATGGTTAGGGTTAGGGGTTAGGGGTTAGGGGTTAGGCTTAGGGTTAGCGTTACGGTTAGGGGTTAGGGGTTAGGGTTAGGGCTAAGGTTAGGGTTAGGGTTAGGGTTAGGGTTAGGGCTAGGGTTAGGGTTAGGGTTAGGGTTACGGCTAGGGTTAGGGTTAGGGTTAGGTTAGGCTTAGGGTTAGGAGTTAGGGTTAGGGTTTCTATTAGGTTAGTTTTAAGGGCTAAGGTTAGTTTTAGGGTTAAGGTTGGGTTAGGGTTAGGATTAGGGTTAGGGTACGACTTAGGGCTAGGGTTAGGGCTAGGGTTAGGGTTAGGGTTAGGGTTAGGGTTTAGGGTTATGGTTAGGGTTAGGGGTTAGGGGTTAGGGGTTAGGCTTAGGGTTAGCGTTACGGTTAGGGGTTAGGGGTTAGGGTTAGGGCTAAGGTTAGGGTTAGGGTTAGGGTTAGGGTTAGGGTTAGGGTTAGGGTTACGGCTAGGGTTAGGGTTAGGGTTAGGTTAGGCTTAGGGTTAGGAGTTAGGGTTAGGGTTTCTATTAGGTTAGTTTTAAGGGCTAAGGTTAGTTTTAGGGTTAAGGTTGGGTTAGGGTTAGGATTAGGGTTAGGGTACGACTTAGGGCTAGGGTTAGGGCTAGGGTTAGGGTTAGGGTTAGGGTTAGGGTTTAGGGTTATGGTTAGGGTTAGGGGTTAGGGGTTAGGGGTTAGGCTTAGGGTTAGCGTTACGGTTAGGGGTTAGGGGTTAGGGTTAGGGCTAAGGTTAGGGTTAGGGTTAGGGTTAGGGTTAGGGCTAGGGTTAGGGTTAGGGTTAGGGTTACGGCTAGGGTTAGGGTTAGGGTTAGGTTAGGCTTAGGGTTAGGAGTTAGGGTTAGGGTTTCTATTAGGTTAGTTTTAAGGGCTAAGGTTAGTTTTAGGGTTAAGGTTGGGTTAGGGTTAGGATTAGGGTTAGGGTACGACTTAGGGCTAGGGTTAGGGCTAGGGTTAGGGTTAGGGTTAGGGTTAGGGTTTAGGGTTATGGTTAGGGTTAGGGGTTAGGGGTTAGGGGTTAGGCTTAGGGTTAGCGTTACGGTTAGGGGTTAGGGGTTAGGGTTAGGGCTAAGGTTAGGGTTAGGGTTAGGGTTAGGGTTAGGGCTAGGGTTAGGGTTAGGGTTAGGGTTACGGCTAGGGTTAGGGTTAGGGTTAGGTTAGGCTTAGGGTTAGGAGTTAGGGTTAGGGTTTCTATTAGGTTAGTTTTAAGGGCTAAGGTTAGTTTTAGGGTTAAGGTTGGGTTAGGGTTAGGATTAGGGTTAGGGTACGACTTAGGGCTAGGGTTAGGGCTAGGGTTAGGGTTAGGGTTAGGGTTAGGGTTTAGGGTTATGGTTAGGGTTAGGGGTTAGGGGTTAGGGGTTAGGCTTAGGGTTAGCGTTACGGTTAGGGGTTAGGGGTTAGGGTTAGGGCTAAGGTTAGGGTTAGGGTTAGGGTTAGGGTTAGGGCTAGGGTTAGGGTTAGGGTTAGGGTTACGGCTAGGGTTAGGGTTAGGGTTAGGTTAGGCTTAGGGTTAGGAGTTAGGGTTAGGGTTTCTATTAGGTTAGTTTTAAGGGCTAAGGTTAGTTTTAGGGTTAAGGTTGGGTTAGGGTTAGGATTAGGGTTAGGGTACGACTTAGGGCTAGGGTTAGGGCTAGGGTTAGGGTTAGGGTTAGGGTTAGGGTTTAGGGTTATGGTTAGGGTTAGGGGTTAGGGGTTAGGGGTTAGGCTTAGGGTTAGCGTTACGGTTAGGGGTTAGGGGTTAGGGTTAGGGCTAAGGTTAGGGTTAGGGTTAGGGTTAGGGTTAGGGCTAGGGTTAGGGTTAGGGTTAGGGTTACGGCTAGGGTTAGGGTTAGGGTTAGGTTAGGCTTAGGGTTAGGAGTTAGGGTTAGGGTTTCTATTAGGTTAGTTTTAAGGGCTAAGGTTAGTTTTAGGGTTAAGGTTGGGTTAGGGTTAGGATTAGGGTTAGGGTACGACTTAGGGCTAGGGTTAGGGCTAGGGTTAGGGTTAGGGTTAGGGTTAGGGTTTAGGGTTATGGTTAGGGTTAGGGGTTAGGGGTTAGGGGTTAGGCTTAGGGTTAGCGTTACGGTTAGGGGTTAGGGGTTAGGGTTAGGGCTAAGGTTAGGGTTAGGGTTAGGGTTAGGGTTAGGGCTAGGGTTAGGGTTAGGGTTAGGGTTACGGCTAGGGTTAGGGTTAGGGTTAGGTTAGGCTTAGGGTTAGGAGTTAGGGTTAGGGTTTCTATTAGGTTAGTTTTAAGGGCTAAGGTTAGTTTTAGGGTTAAGGTTGGGTTAGGGTTAGGATTAGGGTTAGGGTACGACTTAGGGCTAGGGTTAGGGCTAGGGTTAGGGTTAGGGTTAGGGTTAGGGTTTAGGGTTATGGTTAGGGTTAGGGGGTTAGGGGTTAGGGGTTAGGCTTAGGGTTAGCGTTACGGTTAGGGGTTAGGGGTTAGGGTTAGGGCTAAGGTTAGGGTTAGGGTTAGGGTTAGGGTTAGGGCTAGGGTTAGGGTTAGGGTTAGGGTTACGGCTAGGGTTAGGGTTAGGGTTAGGTTAGGCTTAGGGTTAGGAGTTAGGGTTAGGGTTTCTATTAGGTTAGTTTTAAGGGCTAAGGTTAGTTTTAGGGTTAAGGTTGGGTTAGGGTTAGGATTAGGGTTAGGGTACGACTTAGGGCTAGGGTTAGGGCTAGGGTTAGGGTTAGGGTTAGGGTTAGGGTTTAGGGTTATGGTTAGGGTTAGGGGTTAGGGGTTAGGGGTTAGGCTTAGGGTTAGCGTTACGGTTAGGGGTTAGGGGTTAGGGTTAGGGCTAAGGTTAGGGTTAGGGTTAGGGTTAGGGTTAGGGCTAGGGTTAGGGTTAGGGTTAGGGTTACGGCTAGGGTTAGGGTTAGGGTTAGGTTAGGCTTAGGGTTAGGAGTTAGGGTTAGGGTTTCTATTAGGTTAGTTTTAAGGGCTAAGGTTAGTTTTAGGGTTAAGGTTGGGTTAGGGTTAGGATTAGGGTTAGGGTACGACTTAGGGCTAGGGTTAGGGCTAGGGTTAGGGTTAGGGTTAGGGTTAGGGTTTAGGGTTATGGTTAGGGTTAGGGGTTAGGGGTTAGGGGTTAGGCTTAGGGTTAGCGTTACGGTTAGGGGTTAGGGGTTAGGGTTAGGGCTAAGGTTAGGGTTAGGGTTAGGGTTAGGGTTAGGGCTAGGGTTAGGGTTAGGGTTAGGGTTACGGCTAGGGTTAGGGTTAGGGTTAGGTTAGGCTTAGGGTTAGGAGTTAGGGTTAGGGTTTCTATTAGGTTAGTTTTAAGGGCTAAGGTTAGTTTTAGGGTTAAGGTTGGGTTAGGGTTAGGATTAGGGTTAGGGTACGACTTAGGGCTAGGGTTAGGGCTAGGGTTAGGGTTAGGGTTAGGGTTAGGGTTTAGGGTTATGGTTAGGGTTAGGGGTTAGGGGTTAGGGGTTAGGCTTAGGGTTAGCGTTACGGTTAGGGGTTAGGGGTTAGGGTTAGGGCTAAGGTTAGGGTTAGGGTTAGGGTTAGGGTTAGGGCTAGGGTTAGGGTTAGGGTTAGGGTTACGGCTAGGGTTAGGGTTAGGGTTAGGTTAGGCTTAGGGTTAGGAGTTAGGGTTAGGGTTTCTATTAGGTTAGTTTTAAGGGCTAAGGTTAGTTTTAGGGTTAAGGTTGGGTTAGGGTTAGGATTAGGGTTAGGGTACGACTTAGGGCTAGGGTTAGGGCTAGGGTTAGGGTTAGGGTTAGGGTTAGGGTTTAGGGTTATGGTTAGGGTTAGGGGTTAGGGGTTAGGGGTTAGGCTTAGGGTTAGCGTTACGGTTAGGGGTTAGGGGTTAGGGTTAGGGCTAAGGTTAGGGTTAGGGTTAGGGTTAGGGTTAGGGCTAGGGTTAGGGTTAGGGTTAGGGTTACGGCTAGGGTTAGGGTTAGGGTTAGGTTAGGCTTAGGGTTAGGAGTTAGGGTTAGGGTTTCTATTAGGTTAGTTTTAAGGGCTAAGGTTAGTTTTAGGGTTAAGGTTGGGTTAGGGTTAGGATTAGGGTTAGGGTACGACTTAGGGCTAGGGTTAGGGCTAGGGTTAGGGTTAGGGTTAGGGTTAGGGTTTAGGGTTATGGTTAGGGTTAGGGGTTAGGGGTTAGGGGTTAGGCTTAGGGTTAGCGTTACGGTTAGGGGTTAGGGGTTAGGGTTAGGGCTAAGGTTAGGGTTAGGGTTAGGGTTAGGGTTAGGGCTAGGGTTAGGGTTAGGGTTAGGGTTACGGCTAGGGTTAGGGTTAGGGTTAGGTTAGGCTTAGGGTTAGGAGTTAGGGTTAGGGTTTCTATTAGGTTAGTTTTAAGGGCTAAGGTTAGTTTTAGGGTTAAGGTTGGGTTAGGGTTAGGATTAGGGTTAGGGTACGACTTAGGGCTAGGGTTAGGGCTAGGGTTAGGGTTAGGGTTAGGGTTAGGGTTTAGGGTTATGGTTAGGGTTAGGGGTTAGGGGTTAGGGGTTAGGCTTAGGGTTAGCGTTACGGTTAGGGGTTAGGGGTTAGGGTTAGGGCTAAGGTTAGGGTTAGGGTTAGGGTTAGGGTTAGGGCTAGGGTTAGGGTTAGGGTTAGGGTTACGGCTAGGGTTAGGGTTAGGGTTAGGTTAGGCTTAGGGTTAGGAGTTAGGGTTAGGGTTTCTATTAGGTTAGTTTTAAGGGCTAAGGTTAGTTTTAGGGTTAAGGTTGGGTTAGGGTTAGGATTAGGGTTAGGGTACGACTTAGGGCTAGGGTTAGGGCTAGGGTTAGGGTTAGGGTTAGGGTTAGGGTTTAGGGTTATGGTTAGGGTTAGGGGTTAGGGGTTAGGGGTTAGGCTTAGGGTTAGCGTTACGGTTAGGGGTTAGGGGTTAGGGTTAGGGCTAAGGTTAGGGTTAGGGTTAGGGTTAGGGTTAGGGCTAGGGTTAGGGTTAGGGTTAGGGTTACGGCTAGGGTTAGGGTTAGGGTTAGGTTAGGCTTAGGGTTAGGAGTTAGGGTTAGGGTTTCTATTAGGTTAGTTTTAAGGGCTAAGGTTAGTTTTAGGGTTAAGGTTGGGTTAGGGTTAGGATTAGGGTTAGGGTACGACTTAGGGCTAGGGTTAGGGCTAGGGTTAGGGTTAGGGTTAGGGTTAGGGTTTAGGGTTATGGTTAGGGTTAGGGGTTAGGGGTTAGGGGTTAGGCTTAGGGTTAGCGTTACGGTTAGGGGTTAGGGGTTAGGGTTAGGGCTAAGGTTAGGGTTAGGGTTAGGGTTAGGGTTAGGGCTAGGGTTAGGGTTAGGGTTAGGGTTACGGCTAGGGTTAGGGTTAGGGTTAGGTTAGGCTTAGGGTTAGGAGTTAGGGTTAGGGTTTCTATTAGGTTAGTTTTAAGGGCTAAGGTTAGTTTTAGGGTTAAGGTTGGGTTAGGGTTAGGATTAGGGTTAGGGTACGACTTAGGGCTAGGGTTAGGGCTAGGGTTAGGGTTAGGGTTAGGGTTAGGGTTTAGGGTTATGGTTAGGGTTAGGGGTTAGGGGTTAGGGGTTAGGCTTAGGGTTAGCGTTACGGTTAGGGGTTAGGGGTTAGGGTTAGGGCTAAGGTTAGGGTTAGGGTTAGGGTTAGGGTTAGGGCTAGGGTTAGGGTTAGGGTTAGGGTTACGGCTAGGGTTAGGGTTAGGGTTAGGTTAGGCTTAGGGTTAGGAGTTAGGGTTAGGGTTTCTATTAGGTTAGTTTTAAGGGCTAAGGTTAGTTTTAGGGTTAAGGTTGGGTTAGGGTTAGGATTAGGGTTAGGGTACGACTTAGGGCTAGGGTTAGGGCTAGGGTTAGGGTTAGGGTTAGGGTTAGGGTTTAGGGTTATGGTTAGGGTTAGGGGTTAGGGGTTAGGGGTTAGGCTTAGGGTTAGCGTTACGGTTAGGGGTTAGGGGTTAGGGTTAGGGCTAAGGTTAGGGTTAGGGTTAGGGTTAGGGTTAGGGCTAGGGTTAGGGTTAGGGTTAGGGTTACGGCTAGGGTTAGGGTTAGGGTTAGGTTAGGCTTAGGGTTAGGAGTTAGGGTTAGGGTTTCTATTAGGTTAGTTTTAAGGGCTAAGGTTAGTTTTAGGGTTAAGGTTGGGTTAGGGTTAGGATTAGGGTTAGGGTACGACTTAGGGCTAGGGTTAGGGCTAGGGTTAGGGTTAGGGTTAGGGTTAGGGTTTAGGGTTATGGTTAGGGTTAGGGGTTAGGGGTTAGGGGTTAGGCTTAGGGTTAGCGTTACGGTTAGGGGTTAGGGGTTAGGGTTAGGGCTAAGGTTAGGGTTAGGGTTAGGGTTAGGGTTAGGGCTAGGGTTAGGGTTAGGGTTAGGGTTACGGCTAGGGTTAGGGTTAGGGTTAGGTTAGGCTTAGGGTTAGGAGTTAGGGTTAGGGTTTCTATTAGGTTAGTTTTAAGGGCTAAGGTTAGTTTTAGGGTTAAGGTTGGGTTAGGGTTAGGATTAGGGTTAGGGTACGACTTAGGGCTAGGGTTAGGGCTAGGGTTAGGGTTAGGGTTAGGGTTAGGGTTTAGGGTTATGGTTAGGGTTAGGGGTTAGGGGTTAGGGGTTAGGCTTAGGGTTAGCGTTACGGTTAGGGGTTAGGGGTTAGGGTTAGGGCTAAGGTTAGGGTTAGGGTTAGGGTTAGGGTTAGGGCTAGGGTTAGGGTTAGGGTTAGGGTTACGGCTAGGGTTAGGGTTAGGGTTAGGTTAGGCTTAGGGTTAGGAGTTAGGGTTAGGGTTTCTATTAGGTTAGTTTTAAGGGCTAAGGTTAGTTTTAGGGTTAAGGTTGGGTTAGGGTTAGGATTAGGGTTAGGGTACGACTTAGGGCTAGGGTTAGGGCTAGGGTTAGGGTTAGGGTTAGGGTTAGGGTTTAGGGTTATGGTTAGGGTTAGGGGTTAGGGGTTAGGGGTTAGGCTTAGGGTTAGCGTTACGGTTAGGGGTTAGGGGTTAGGGTTAGGGCTAAGGTTAGGGTTAGGGTTAGGGTTAGGGTTAGGGCTAGGGTTAGGGTTAGGGTTAGGGTTACGGCTAGGGTTAGGGTTAGGGTTAGGTTAGGCTTAGGGTTAGGAGTTAGGGTTAGGGTTTCTATTAGGTTAGTTTTAAGGGCTAAGGTTAGTTTTAGGGTTAAGGTTGGGTTAGGGTTAGGATTAGGGTTAGGGTACGACTTAGGGCTAGGGTTAGGGCTAGGGTTAGGGTTAGGGTTAGGGTTAGGGTTTAGGGTTATGGTTAGGGTTAGGGGTTAGGGGTTAGGGGTTAGGCTTAGGGTTAGCGTTACGGTTAGGGGTTAGGGGTTAGGGTTAGGGCTAAGGTTAGGGTTAGGGTTAGGGTTAGGGTTAGGGCTAGGGTTAGGGTTAGGGTTAGGGTTACGGCTAGGGTTAGGGTTAGGGTTAGGTTAGGCTTAGGGTTAGGAGTTAGGGTTAGGGTTTCTATTAGGTTAGTTTTAAGGGCTAAGGTTAGTTTTAGGGTTAAGGTTGGGTTAGGGTTAGGATTAGGGTTAGGGTACGACTTAGGGCTAGGGTTAGGGCTAGGGTTAGGGTTAGGGTTAGGGTTAGGGTTTAGGGTTATGGTTAGGGTTAGGGGTTAGGGGTTAGGGGTTAGGCTTAGGGTTAGCGTTACGGTTAGGGGTTAGGCGTTAGGGTTAGGGCTAAGGTTAGGGTTAGGGTTAGGGTTAGGGTTAGGGCTAGGGTTAGGGTTAGGGTTAGGGTTACGGCTAGGGTTAGGGTTAGGGTTAGGTTAGGCTTAGGGTTAGGAGTTAGGGTTAGGGTTTCTATTAGGTTAGTTTTAAGGGCTAAGGTTAGTTTTAGGGTTAAGGTTGGGTTAGGGTTAGGATTAGGGTTAGGGTACGACTTAGGGCTAGGGTTAGGGCTAGGGTTAGGGTTAGGGTTAGGGTTAGGGTTTAGGGTTATGGTTAGGGTTAGGGGTTAGGGGTTAGGGGTTAGGCTTAGGGTTAGCGTTACGGTTAGGGGTTAGGGGTTAGGGTTAGGGCTAAGGTTAGGGTTAGGGTTAGGGTTAGGGTTAGGGCTAGGGTTAGGGTTAGGGTTAGGGTTACGGCTAGGGTTAGGGTTAGGGTTAGGTTAGGCTTAGGGTTAGGAGTTAGGGTTAGGGTTTCTATTAGGTTAGTTTTAAGGGCTAAGGTTAGTTTTAGGGTTAAGGTTGGGTTAGGGTTAGGATTAGGGTTAGGGTACGACTTAGGGCTAGGGTTAGGGCTAGGGTTAGGGTTAGGGTTAGGGTTAGGGTTTAGGGTTATGGTTAGGGTTAGGGGTTAGGGGTTAGGGGTTAGGCTTAGGGTTAGCGTTACGGTTAGGGGTTAGGGGTTAGGGTTAGGGCTAAGGTTAGGGTTAGGGTTAGGGTTAGGGTTAGGGCTAGGGTTAGGGTTAGGGTTAGGGTTACGGCTAGGGTTAGGGTTAGGGTTAGGTTAGGCTTAGGGTTAGGAGTTAGGGTTAGGGTTTCTATTAGGTTAGTTTTAAGGGCTAAGGTTAGTTTTAGGGTTAAGGTTGGGTTAGGGTTAGGATTAGGGTTAGGGTACGACTTAGGGCTAGGGTTAGGGCTAGGGTTAGGGTTAGGGTTAGGGTTAGGGTTTAGGGTTATGGTTAGGGTTAGGGGTTAGGGGTTAGGGGTTAGGCTTAGGGTTAGCGTTACGGTTAGGGGTTAGGGGTTAGGGTTAGGGCTAAGGTTAGGGTTAGGGTTAGGGTTAGGGTTAGGGCTAGGGTTAGGGTTAGGGTTAGGGTTACGGCTAGGGTTAGGGTTAGGGTTAGGTTAGGCTTAGGGTTAGGAGTTAGGGTTAGGGTTTCTATTAGGTTAGTTTTAAGGGCTAAGGTTAGTTTTAGGGTTAAGGTTGGGTTAGGGTTAGGATTAGGG
Organism: Buteo buteo; assembly: GCF_964188355.1. NCBI lineage: Eukaryota > Metazoa > Chordata > Aves > Accipitriformes > Accipitridae > Buteo > Buteo buteo. Next base: position 52,174 of record NW_027439496.1, read on the forward strand.
TTAGGGTACGACTTAGGGCTAGGGTTAGGGCTAGGGTTAGGGTTAGGGTTAGGGTTAGGGTTTAGGGTTATGGTTAGGGTTAGGGGTTAGGGGTTAGGGGTTAGGCTTAGGGTTAGCGTTACGGTTAGGGGTTAGGGGTTAGGGTTAGGGCTAAGGTTAGGGTTAGGGTTAGGGTTAGGGTTAGGGCTAGGGTTAGGGTTAGGGTTAGGGTTACGGCTAGGGTTAGGGTTAGGGTTAGGTTAGGCTTAGGGTTAGGAGTTAGGGTTAGGGTTTCTATTAGGTTAGTTTTAAGGGCTAAGGTTAGTTTTAGGGTTAAGGTTGGGTTAGGGTTAGGATTAGGGTTAGGGTACGACTTAGGGCTAGGGTTAGGGCTAGGGTTAGGGTTAGGGTTAGGGTTAGGGTTTAGGGTTATGGTTAGGGTTAGGGGTTAGGGGTTAGGGGTTAGGCTTAGGGTTAGCGTTACGGTTAGGGGTTAGGGGTTAGGGTTAGGGCTAAGGTTAGGGTTAGGGTTAGGGTTAGGGTTAGGGCTAGGGTTAGGGTTAGGGTTAGGGTTACGGCTAGGGTTAGGGTTAGGGTTAGGTTAGGCTTAGGGTTAGGAGTTAGGGTTAGGGTTTCTATTAGGTTAGTTTTAAGGGCTAAGGTTAGTTTTAGGGTTAAGGTTGGGTTAGGGTTAGGATTAGGGTTAGGGTACGACTTAGGGCTAGGGTTAGGGCTAGGGTTAGGGTTAGGGTTAGGGTTAGGGTTTAGGGTTATGGTTAGGGTTAGGGGTTAGGGGTTAGGGGTTAGGCTTAGGGTTAGCGTTACGGTTAGGGGTTAGGGGTTAGGGTTAGGGCTAAGGTTAGGGTTAGGGTTAGGGTTAGGGTTAGGGCTAGGGTTAGGGTTAGGGTTAGGGTTACGGCTAGGGTTAGGGTTAGGGTTAGGTTAGGCTTAGGGTTAGGAGTTAGGGTTAGGGTTTCTATTAGGTTAGTTTTAAGGGCTAAGGTTAGTTTTAGGGTTAAGGTTGGGTTAGGGTTAGGATTAGGGTTAGGGTACGACTTAGGGCTAGGGTTAGGGCTAGGGTTAGGGTTAGGGTTAGGGTTAGGGTTTAGGGTTATGGTTAGGGTTAGGGGTTAGGGGTTAGGCTTAGGGTTAGCGTTACGGTTAGGGGTTAGGGGTTAGGGTTAGGGCTAAGGTTAGGGTTAGGGTTAGGGTTAGGGTTAGGGCTAGGGTTAGGGTTAGGGTTAGGGTTACGGCTAGGGTTAGGGTTAGGGTTAGGTTAGGCTTAGGGTTAGGAGTTAGGGTTAGGGTTTCTATTAGGTTAGTTTTAAGGGCTAAGGTTAGTTTTAGGGTTAAGGTTGGGTTAGGGTTAGGATTAGGGTTAGGGTACGACTTAGGGCTAGGGTTAGGGCTAGGGTTAGGGTTAGGGTTAGGGTTAGGGTTTAGGGTTATGGTTAGGGTTAGGGGTTAGGGGTTAGGGGTTAGGCTTAGGGTTAGCGTTACGGTTAGGGGTTAGGGGTTAGGGTTAGGGCTAAGGTTAGGGTTAGGGTTAGGGTTAGGGTTAGGGTTAGGGCTAGGGTTAGGGTTAGGGTTAGGGTTACGGCTAGGGTTAGGGTTAGGGTTAGGTTAGGCTTAGGGTTAGGAGTTAGGGTTAGGGTTTCTATTAGGTTAGTTTTAAGGGCTAAGGTTAGTTTTAGGGTTAAGGTTGGGTTAGGGTTAGGATTAGGGTTAGGGTACGACTTAGGGCTAGGGTTAGGGCTAGGGTTAGGGTTAGGGTTTAGGGTTACGGCTAGGGTTAGGGTTAGGGTTAGGTTAGGCTTAGGGTTAGGAGTTAGGGTTAGGGTTTCTATTAGGTTAGTTTTAAGGGCTAAGGTTAGTTTTAGGGTTAAGGTTGGGTTAGGGTTAGGATTAGGGTTAGGGTACGACTTAGGGCTAGGGTTAGGGCTAGGGTTAGGGTTAGGGTTAGGGTTAGTGTTTAGGGTTATGGTTAGGGTTAGGGGTTAGGGGTTAGGGGTTAGGCTTAGGGTTAGCGTTACGGTTAGGGGTTAGGGGTTAGGGTTAGGGCTAAGGTTAGGGTTAGGGTTAGGGTTAGGGCTAGGGTTAGGGTTAGGGTTAGGGTTAGGGTTAGGTTAGGCTTAGGGTTAGGAGTTAGGGTTAGGGTTTCTATTAGGTTAGTTTTAAGGGCTAAGGTTAGTTTTAGGGTTAAGGTTGGGTTAGGGTTAGGATTAGGGTTAGGGTACGACTTAGGGCTAGGGTTAGGGCTAGGGTTAGGGTTAGGGTTAGGGTTAGGGTTTAGGGTTATGGTTAGGGTTAGGGGTTAGGGGTTAGGGGTTAGGCTTAGGGTTAGCGTTACGGTTAGGGGTTAGGGGTTAGGGTTAGGGCTAAGGTTAGGGTTAGGGTTAGGGTTAGGGTTAGGGCTAGGGTTAGGGTTAGGGTTAGGGTTACGGCTAGGGTTAGGGTTAGGGTTAGGTTAGGCTTAGGGTTAGGAGTTAGGGTTAGGGTTTCTATTAGGTTAGTTTTAAGGGCTAAGGTTCGTTTTAGGGTTAAGGTTGGGTTAGGGTTAGGATTAGGGTTAGGGTACGACTTAGGGCTAGGGTTAGGGCTAGGGTTAGGGTTAGGGTTAGGGTTAGGGTTTAGGGTTATGGTTAGGGTTAGGGGTTAGGGGTTAGGGGTTAGGCTTAGGGTTAGCGTTACGGTTAGGGGTTAGGGGTTAGGGTTAGGGCTAAGGTTAGGGTTAGGGTTAGGGTTAGGGTTAGGGCTAGGGTTAGGGTTAGGGTTAGGGTTACGGCTAGGGTTAGGGTTAGGGTTAGGTTAGGCTTAGGGTTAGGAGTTAGGGTTAGGGTTTCTATTAGGTTAGTTTTAAGGGCTAAGGTTAGTTTTAGGGTTAAGGTTGGGTTAGGGTTAGGATTAGGGTTAGGGTACGACTTAGGGCTAGGTTTAGGGCTAGGGTTAGGGTTAGGGTTAGGGTTAGGGTTTAGGGTTATGGTTAGGGTTAGGGGTTAGGGGTTAGGGGTTAGGCTTAGGGTTAGCGTTACGGTTAGGGGTTAGGGGTTAGGGTTAGGGCTAAGGTTAGGGTTAGGGTTAGGGTTAGGGTTAGGGCTAGGGTTAGGGTTAGGGTTAGGTTAGGCTTAGGGTTAGGAGTTAGGGTTAGGGTTTCTATTAGGTTAGTTTTAAGGGCTAAGGTTAGTTTTAGGGTTAAGGTTGGGTTAGGGTTAGGATTAGGGTTAGGGTACGACTTAGGGCTAGGGTTAGGGCTAGGGTTAGGGTTAGGGTTAGGGTTAGGGTTTAGGGTTATGGTTAGGGTTAGGGGTTAGGGGTTAGGCTTAGGGTTAGCGTTATGGTTAGGGGTTAGGCGTTAGGGTTAGGGCTAAGGTTAGGGTTAGGGTTAGGGTTAGGGTTAGGGCTAGGGTTAGGGTTAGGGTTAGGGTTACGGCTAGGGTTAGGGTTAGGGTTAGGTTAGGCTTAGGGTTAGGAGTTAGGGTTAGGGTTTCTATTAGGTTAGTTTTAAGGGCTAAGGTTAGTTTTAGGGTTAAGGTTGGGTTAGGGTTAGGATTAGGGTTAGTGTACGACTTAGGGCTAGGGTTAGGGCTAGGGTTAGGGTTAGGGTTAGGGTTAGGGTTTAGGGTTATGGTTAGGGTTAGGGGTTAGGGGTTAGGGGTTAGGCTTAGGGTTAGCGTTACGGTTAGGGGTTAGGGGTTAGGGTTAGGGCTAAGGTTAGGGTTAGGGTTAGGGTTAGGGTTAGGGTTAGGGCTAGGGTTAGGGTTAGGGTTAGGGTTACGGCTAGGGTTAGGGTTAGGGTTAGGTTAGGCTTAGGGTTAGGAGTTAGGGTTAGGGTTTCTATTAGGTTAGTTTTAAGGGCTAAGGTTAGTTTTAGGGTTAAGGTTGGGTTAGGGTTAGGATTAGGGTTAGGGTACGACTTAGGGCTAGGGTTAGGGCTTAGGGTTAGGGTTAGGGGTTTAGGGTTATGGTTAGGGTTAGGGGTTAGGGGTTAGGGGTTAGGCTTAGGGTTAGCGTTACGGTTAGGGGTTAGGGGTTAGGGTTAGGGCTAAGGTTAGGGTTAGGGTTAGGGTTAGGGTTAGGGCTAGGGTTAGGGTTAGGGTTAGGGTTACGGCTATGGTTAGGGTTAGGGTTAGGTTAGGCTTAGGGTTAGGAGTTAGGGTTAGGGTTTCTATTAGGTTAGTTTTAAGGGCTAAGGTTAGTTTTAGGGTTAAGGTTGGGTTAGGGTTAGGATTAGGGTTAGGGTACGACTTAGGGCTAGGGTTAGGGCTAGGGTTAGGGTTAGGGTTAGGGTTAGGGTTTAGGGTTATGGTTAGGGTTAGGGGTTAGGGGTTAGGGGTTAGGCTTAGGGTTAGCGTTACGGTTAGGGGTTAGGGGTTAGGGTTAGGGCTAAGGTTAGGGTTAGGGTTAGGGTTAGGGTTAGGGCTAGGGTTAGGGTTAGGGTTAGGGTTACGGCTAGGGTTAGGGTTAGGGTTAGGTTAGGCTTAGGGTTAGGAGTTAGGGTTAGGGTTTCTATTAGGTTAGTTTTAAGGGCTAAGGTTAGTTTTAGGGTTAAGGTTGGGTTAGGGTTAGGATTAGGGTTAGGGTACGACTTAGGGCTAGGGTTAGGGCTAGGGTTAGGGTTAGGGTTAGGGTTAGGGTTTAGGGTTATGGTTAGGGTTAGGGGTTAGGGGTTAGGGGTTAGGCTTAGGGTTAGCGTTACGGTTAGGGGTTAGGGGTTAGGGTTAGGGCTAAGGTTAGGGTTAGGGTTAGGGTTAGGGTTAGGGCTAGGGTTAGGGTTAGGGTTAGGGTTACGGCTAGGGTTAGGGTTAGGGTTAGGTTAGGCTTAGGGTTAGGAGTTAGGGTTAGGGTTTCTATTAGGTTAGTTTTAAGGGCTAAGGTTAGTTTTAGGGTTAAGGTTGGGTTAGGGTTAGGATTAGGGTTAGGGTACGACTTAGGGCTAGGGTTAGGGCTAGGGTTAGGGTTAGGGTTAGGGTTAGGGTTTAGGGTTATGGTTAGGGTTAGGGGTTAGGGGTTAGGGGTTAGGCTTAGGGTTAGCGTTACGGTTAGGGGTTAGGGGTTAGGGTTAGGGCTAAGGTTAGGGTTAGGGTTAGGGTTAGGGTTAGGGCTAGGGTTAGGGTTAGGGTTAGGGTTACGGCTAGGGTTAGGGTTAGGGTTAGGTTAGGCTTAGGGTTAGGAGTTAGGGTTAGGGTTTCTATTAGGTTAGTTTTAAGGGCTAAGGTTAGTTTTAGGGTTAAGGTTGGGTTAGGGTTAGGATTAGGGTTAGGGTACGACTTAGGGCTAGGGTTAGGGCTAGGGTTAGGGTTAGGGTTAGGGTTAGGGTTTAGGGTTATGGTTAGGGTTAGGGGTTAGGGGTTAGGGGTTAGGCTTAGGGTTAGCGTTACGGTTAGGGGTTAGGGGTTAGGGTTAGGGCTAAGGTTAGGGTTAGGGTTAGGGTTAGGGTTAGGGCTAGGGTTAGGGTTAGGGTTAGGGTTACGGCTAGGGTTAGGGTTAGGGTTAGGTTAGGCTTAGGGTTAGGAGTTAGGGTTAGGGTTTCTATTAGGTTAGTTTTAAGGGCTAAGGTTAGTTTTAGGGTTAAGGTTGGGTTAGGGTTAGGATTAGGGTTAGGGTACGACTTAGGGCTAGGGTTAGGGCTAGGGTTAGGGTTAGGGTTAGGGTTAGGGTTTAGGGTTATGGTTAGGGTTAGGGGTTAGGGGTTAGGGGTTAGGCTTAGGGTTAGCGTTACGGTTAGGGGTTAGGGGTTAGGGTTAGGGCTAAGGTTAGGGTTAGGGTTAGGGTTAGGGTTAGGGCTAGGGTTAGGGTTAGGGTTAGGGTTACGGCTAGGGTTAGGGTTAGGGTTAGGTTAGGCTTAGGGTTAGGAGTTAGGGTTAGGGTTTCTATTAGGTTAGTTTTAAGGGCTAAGGTTAGTTTTAGGGTTAAGGTTGGGTTAGGGTTAGGATTAGGGTTAGGGTACGACTTAGGGCTAGGGTTA
>NW_027439497.1:0-57918 GCF_964188355.1 Buteo buteo
AATTGTTGTTTGGATAATTGTAGAAGAGCAAGTAAGTTATTTGCCTCTGTGAATGTGCTGGTAATACCAGGAAGGCAAACGCTTGAACCGGTAGTGAATAACTGGGCTACGAGTAGAATTTCTGAAGGAAGAACAGCAGCAGCAACAGGAAGCAAATAGCAAGTGACCAAAAACTTGCGTGTGTCAAACGCATCAAAGCTTTCTTGCCGAATGTTGTTTGGCAATATGTTTCAAATGGCTTTTTTTGGTAAACGTAAATTTTCAGGAAGTTCAGGGCTGCGTGTGGCAAAACGTGTCCCTCTGCGTACGCGTCCCGCTACGGAAATAGCGTGGGTCAGCGGCAAGTCCAGCGGCAGGGCTGCTGTTCCCTGCTCTCGACGTTGCCGTAGTAGTGTTGCGGTATTTAGACCTTAACGGACGGGCTGAGGAACGGAAGGAGAATGCCCGTTTTCTGTAAGGGCTCAGAATGCCGACCCTTTTCTCTGCCTGCCGCTCCCCTGTGCGTGAGATGAAGCTGTTTTATTTTTCTCCCTTGTTCCTGGTCTAAATATTTCTGGAGCTGTTGCTGCTGTGGGTTTGCAATTGGTGTTACTGCGTTTTTGTAGCGTTCTGGCGATGGGTCGTTTCTACTGTGGCGAAGCGTCGAGGTACGGTTTTCGGTTTAAAGCGTCAGAAACTACGTTCACCGGAACCGGTAACTCGCGGCGTAGGGGAAACCGATCTGGCGCGTGCAGCTGTGCTCGCAGGGATGCTCGGTGGCTCCTCATCAAAACGGCAGGGTGTGTGCGTGGACATCCGTAGGGTTGCGCTCTGGGTCCGAGAGCGTTAACGTATTTTTGCTGTTGGAAGATGGAATGGAGCGTGTGCCTGTTAAATCTCAGGGTGGTCAAAAGCTAGGAGGGACCCTGAGCGGGTTTGGTGGCACAACTGCGGTTTTAAAAGATCTTGCCCGTTTGGAGCAACGGCCTGGAAAAAATGATTCCTTTTTTGCAACGAGGCAGTTCACAAGGACAGATGTGTTGCTGTGCTCTTTAGCAAAGATACTCAACTTGGGACGTATAGGGTGATGAAGCCTCGGCTATACTAAGGCTTGAGAAAATGTCGGTAGGTCTCTATGTCTGTCACCTGCGTGTATCTAGGAAAGTGAGTTCTAGTGAAAGTAAAGTTGCCAGTGAGTCAAAAAAGAAAGGGAAAAAAAAAAAAAAAAAAGGCACAGTCGTCTGAAAAATGCAAAAGCTCTAGTGGCCCGTGTCAACAACTGTACCGAAGGTGACGCAAAAATAGTTTTTCCTCCGCTCAGTCGTACTGTCTTCACAAACCTTCACAAAAAAAAAAAAAAAGGCAGCTTTGGATTCCTACCCAGCTTTGTGCTAATGTTTTTTTTTCTTCTCTCAGCTGGATGTCAGCTGGCACCGTTTCGCCGTGGTTGCCCTTTCTTCTGCCGTGACGGTACGAGACAGACGGAAAGATTCCGTAGTGGCCTGCAAGTACAAGGTACGCCTACGATGTGTGTCTGCGTTTTTCCAAAGGTACTTGCGGTACGGACTTTAATGTTGAGAGTGTGCCAACTCTCCTTCTACTTTTTTTTTTTACATGAAATATTTTAACACAAATACTAAAAATAAGTTCTGTTCTGGAGCATGTTACACCTATACAAAGTTTACTTCCCTCAGTTTATCTTCTCTTCCTGAAAGCATAATCTTCTGTTTCTGTGTGCTTGCTAGTAAATGATACTGTGAAACTAATTTTGTCCTAAAAGAGGGAAGAAACTGTTCGTAAGAGTTCAGCTGTTCAGAAGAAACAGACTTTGTTTTCATGATAAAACCTTTATGCTTTTACAGTCAATGATTTTTTTTTTTTTTTTTTAAATATCTTATAGTAGTGCTCAAAAACGTTACGGAGATAATTAGCATCTGTACTAAAAGCAGTCAAGGTCAAAGAAGAGACGTGGACAAAACAGGACAAATGGGCGTCGCATCTGTGTGTTTTCCAGGCTTTCCCAGGAAGCATTAGCAGCCTTGTAACTAGTGACAGTGAGTCCTGAGGTGGTTTTGATGAGTTACTGCTTCAGTAATGTATTTTTTCCTTTCACCTACAGTGTGTAATTTTGACTTCAGTTGGAAAGAGATTTTCCAAAATGGAAGTCTTTCTCTCTCAAAGAAATTTTGTTTTATGAACTTCCCATCAGAGTGGATCTTCAGAGGTGATCAACTTGACAGTAGAAGTCATCAGTAATGAGACTTTTCACTCTCTTTAAAAAAAAGAGAGAAAAAAAAAAAAAGTCAATTTCCTTCCAAAGACCCAAGCACAGCCCATCTTCCTAAAGTTGATGGCATCACTGGTCTTTGGTTTCTCAGTTGTAACGGTCGAGATAACATGAAAAAGTGTTGCTCTGCATGCTTCAGTACTGCCAAAAGCATTAGGAAATCTGCCAGTCCTTTTTGGTAGTCTGAGGTGTTGCAGCGCTGGGGATTTTACAAATTGACTTGCATTGTTTAAACTGTAACTGCCAGATAGCTGTAGTATATGATTTGTTAGGTGTACGTAAGCAGTTAGGTATTTGTCTAAACATTTAAAAAGAGAGGCAACTGAATGTTATGGGTTTTTTTTCCTGATGTTTTGACGGAGTGCTCTGAAGTACTTTCTTTCTGTCTGGCTTTCAATGGTGCGTTTCCCTGGCAGTTCAGTACACCTCTCTTGGGCAGCTCAGCTGACCAGGTGTCCCTCCGCGTTAGGCAACACGCACAAAAACCCCTAGTCCCGTTATAACTGTGTACTTTGGAGACAGATAATTTAATGGTATGAATTCAGAGCTGTGCAAGCTAAGGTAATGGAAAAGGAAAATCAAATACTTTTATAGTATAAGTATTTTTATTGGATGTATATAAACATGGGCACACCTTTTTAGTGTAAAGTGAATGATTGAGATTTGTTCTTTATTTTTCATTTTGCTCTTTGAAGTTTTCCACTTCGCTTTCAGCTTTATTCACCAAACAAGCAAGATGCAAAGCAGCAGCAGCAGCAGCAGCGCAAGGGCTGTAGCTGTTGCGGTGGATCCGTAAGCGTAGATTCTGATTGTGTACGACCTCGTCCCGCAGCCTCCCAGGGTTATCTCCCTGCAGCAGTGCTGTAAGGAAGGGAGGAGACGTTTTCCAGCACCGGCGAGAGTGTTTACTTGTATGCTAAGAAGGTGTTCAAAATGGTATCGATTAGCCTAAGTGCTGATTTTAAGTGTTCAAATCGCTCTTAACTTTTAAAGGTGGTGGTGTATTTCGAGCTGACCTGTTTACCTGGCATCCTCCTTTAGCTCAGCGACTCTTCTTGTGCACCCCCAGCCTCTGCTGGCAGGGCGGTATGAGAAGCTGGAAGGTCCCTGACTTAGTCTAAACGCTGCTTAGCAACAACTACAGCATCGGTGTGTTGTCAACATTGTTCTCATTCTAAATCCAAAATGGCCCTGTACCAGCTAGTCAGAAGAAAATGAACTTTATTCCAGCCGAAACCAGGACAACCCCAAACCCCCTGAGTCTGGGTCTGCAACGGAAAAAACCAAACAAATTTGGGACTCCTGGGAAAGCCAAATCCGCCTGGATTTGTGCAGCTGGAAAGCAAAAAACCCACCCCATTTTCATGCACAAAACCACAACCAAAAGATCACCCCTTTTTATGTTGTGGAAAAGCACTGAAACACACCCCAAACTGAGTATTTTGAAAAAGCAGAAAACTCCCCAGTTTGGGGAAGATTGGGGGTGAAGCACAGGCAGTTTGAGGGGTGTTGCTGGGGGTCCTCCCAGTGTGGATTATCTGGTGTGGATGCTCTGTTGCGGGTTATCCCAGGCGAGTTACCTGCTGTGGATCATCCTGGGTGGACTCCCTGGGGTAGGTCATCCCTACCCGTGTCCCCCCATGCACCTTTGTACCCTCACCAACCCCCCCCCCCCCCCGCGTGTGTTTCTCCCCCATATGCCCCCTGCTGCTCCAGCCCGCCCCCTTCACCCATGCGAGTTTTTAACCCACGCGAGTTGTTTCCCCCCCGCATGCCCTGCTCTTCTGTCTCCTGTCCCGTCCCCCCTGTCGTCCCCCCCCCCGCTTCCTTTCCCTCTTCCATATTCCACACCACCACCACCACCCCCCCCCCCCGCATCATCCATCAGGCTCCAGACCCCTGGCATGCTGCCTGCACCCCATTCTCTGTCATTTTTCCTTCTTCTTTTCCTTGCAAGTTGTTGTTGTTGTTTCTTTTTAATGATTAGACTGTTTTCGTTTCAAGCCACGAGTTTTCTCACTTTCGCCCTTCCGATTGTCTCCCTGTCCCACTGGGGGCGGGGGAGCGAGTGAGCGGTCGCGTGGGGCTTTGTTGCTGGCTGGCGTTAAACCACGACACGAGGTGAGTTGCAAGCCCCGCCTGGCTAATGCTGGAGGCTCTCTATGTTCGTCCTGCCATCTTGACGGGCCGTCCTTGTTCTTCATTGCCGCTTTATAGCGAGCGCCTCTCGCTCTGTAAGCGGCAGTACTGGGGCCGTGCAGGTACTGCGTGTTGCAGGCAGCAAAGGGCAATTGTGTCGCTTGCTGGCGGGAGCGGCAAGGAGTGCGGAGCCACGCTCCTGTAGGGAGCAAAGATGGAACCTCGAGGGCTCTGCGGTCATCTGCTGAGGACTACTACTATCCCGACAGGCCTCTTTGCTATCCCTGCTTCACGGCTGATTCCTTTGCACGCCGGAGGGCGGGGCGGTAAGTAACACCGTGCAGCGTCTCTTCGATAAGAGACAAGCCCCGCACAAGAAGCCTTGTGTGCGCGCAGGATTGGGAGAGCAGAGTTCTGACAGCACGGAGGTGAGGAAAGGTGCGCCCACCCCAACTGAGCCCCAGGGTCGCCAGGGTATCGCTCGCTTGCAGGTGGGCCGCTGGCATCTGTTGCGCTGGGACGTGGCGTTCCCTGCTGAACAGAGCTGCCCCTCTGGCACAGAGCAGCTTTGGGTCTCTTGTGGCCTGCCTTCAGGCTGTCAGCTGCACCAGGCGTTATTTTTTGTTTTTAAAATCTGTCGCCAGCATCTGTTGACTGGCTGCTGTCACTCCCGCAACCCTGATGCCACATGCAGAGGGCTACAGCAGTCCCTGGGGCCTTGGTCCAGGGGACCACCCCCCCTCCCCCCTGCCGTTTGCAGGCTCCCTGTGCTGCTTCTCCTCTCTAGATAATGGGGTGGGGGGGCAGGGACAGAAGCGACCACCCGAATTGTCTGTTCTTTGCACTTGACGGCTGTAAACGCTCCAGGCCCTCGGGTGCTTTTTGGAACGGAGGCGATGAAGATGACTGCCTGGGCTGCGAGTGGGGAAAGGGCAGGGCAACGTAAGCCCTGTGCCCCCAGTAAGTAGTTGCCGCCTGTGTCTGGTCTCTGCTGGGCTGAGCTGTCAGTCATCCCTCGTGCAGCCGCTGCTCCGAAGAGGATCGTTGTGGGGATGCTGCTGCCCGGCGACCAAAATGGGGTCCTACAGCTCGGAGGCTGCAAAGGCGCGGTGGTGCCCCTGTAACGGCACCCGTGGTCCAACGGTAACGGCAGTGCGGCACGGGGGGAGAGTGCCGGCGCGCTCGTTGCTTCCTCCCGGTAAGGAAACGCCGCTGCCGCCCCACGTGCGCGGTGTGGGCGGGCGCTCAGCGGGCAAAGCGCGGAACAGCAGCGGCGGCACCGCACAGGTGCGCAGCAGCGCCGCCGCCTCGGGTGCTGCCGCCTTGTGGGCAAAGTGTGGTACTGCAGCCCGGCGTTCGCGCGCCGGCTCTGACCCCCCCGCCCCCCGGCGCGCCGTCGACGGCGGGCGCATGCGCGGCGCCCGGGAGCACCGTGGCGGCGCGCAGGGCGCGGGTCTCGGCGGCAGCGGGCGAGCGCCGGGACCGCGGGTGAGGCGAGCGATCCGCTCCGGCGGGGGATGCCTCCTGGCCGCCCGGGGCTGGCGGGACGGGAAGCTGCGAAGCGGCCGCCACGGCAGGCTCCCGGTCCGGGCCAGGGCAGCGCCGGGCAGTTCCCCGAGAGCCGATAGAAGGGAAGAGGGGACGGAGGCGGGCGCCCCCCAGGCGCGGCCAACGGGCGCCTCCCCGAGTCGCCGGAGCTCCGACACGGCGTGGCGGCAACCGCGCATGCGCGGCGGCGCTCCTGGTGTTGCCCAGCGACCGGGGTGCTTTACGGCAGCTCGGCACCCGCGCATGCGCGGTACGCCTTTTACGGCGCTCGCTGCTGTTGCCCGGCAACCAAAGCGCGACACGACGCCTCGGCCACCGCGCATGCGCGGCGACGCGGTTTACGGCGCTCGTGCCGTTGCCCGGCAACCGAGATGCGTTACGGCAGCTCGGCAACGCGCATGCGCGGTGCGCCTTTTACGGCGCTCGCCGCTGTTGCCTGGCAACCAAAGCGCGACACGACGCCTCGGCCACCGCGCATGCGCGGCTGCGCGGTTTACGGCGCTCGTGCCGTTGCCCGGCAACCAGAGCGCGTTACGGCAGCTCGGCAACCGCGCATGCGCGGTGCGCCTTTTACGGCGCTCGCCGCTGTTGCCTGGCAACCAAAGCGCGACACGACGCCTCGGCCACCGCGCATGCGCGGCTGCGCGGTTTACGGCGCTCCTGCTGTTGCCTGGCAACCGAAACGCCGCACTGGCGTTCGGGAGCCGCGCATGCGCGGTGGCGGCCTTTGCCGCCCTCCTGCTGTTGCCTGGCAACCAAAACGCGGTACAGCGGCTCGGGAGCCGCGCATGCGCGGTAGCGGCGCGTTTCTCCAGCGCTCTCTTCCGCCACCTATTGAACAGAGTTCGGTACTGCAGCTGGGGTGCCGCGCATGCGCGCTGGCGCGTTGTGCCAAGCGCTCGCCGCTGCCACCCCGCGACCAATGTTCGGTACTGCAGCCCGGAGGCTGCGAGTGCGCGGGGCTGCCCCGGTCCTGCACGGGCCGTCCGACGGTAACGGCAACGCGGCACCGGCGGGAGGTGCCGCCGCGCTCGTTGCTTCCTCCCGGTAAGGAAACGCCGCCGGCAAGGAAAGCTGGCACGGGCTGTCTCTGCCCGGCCTCCCTCTCCTCGCGGCGCGGGAGCACGAGGGGACAGGCGGGGCGCTTACCGGCTGCGGGCAGGAGCTGCTGCGGCTGAAGCTGGAGAGGCCACAGAAAGGTAGAGAAGAAGAAATGGAAGGCCGGCCGGCCGGCAGCTGCCTCCCGCTGCAGGCAAGAGAGAGCCTGCCTCTCCGCGGGTGGAAGGATCCCTCTTTCTAGTCCGCGGGGTCCGTATGCAGCACCGACGGCGCGGTACGGCCACGTAGTGTGCGAGCGAGCGAGCGAGGCTCCGTGCCTGGGAAGCCTCGTCTTGCAAGACCTACGAGGCGCGTGTTCTCCTAGGGGGAGGACGGCCGTGCCGCCGGAGTTACAGAAGAGGAGGGGAGCGGGAGAGGAGCGGAAAGAAGCGTCTCAACTGGCAAATTCTCCTGGCAGCGCCAAGAACAAGAGCTGTGGTGAGCCCCGGGCCCTCGGGGCCCTGACTCCCCTCTTCTGCGTTCTGGTCCCTCCCTGCCCCTCCCCTGGTCCCCTCTCTTTCCCACACCGCTGCCTGGTTTTTTTTCTTTTTTCTTTTGTTTCTTTTTCCTTCCTCCCTTGTACCTCTGATACTGAAAAGCCGGTCGAAGAAACTCCCTAAGACTCGTTTTGGAGTTTTAGAAAGCAGGCATTCTTCATTGCAGCGCTGGATGCACGGGGGATAGTTCCACCTAGCGTGCATGCCACCGCTTTAGCACAAACAGGTTATATAGAATAAGTAATTGCATGTTAATCAGATTAGAATACATATACGTAAAAACGACGGCAACCGATTATCATAGTACTGCCTACATCCGATCACGCGCAATGAGGGATCCATTTGAGTCGAAGGGCTGCTTTTGCGACCACCGACCCATTTGAAGTTCTTGCTGGCTGTCCTCGAAGTCTTTATTCTTGTCCTTGTTCTTTGATCTTGAAGCTTAACGCAGTTTCAATCACGTGTGGTCAGTTTCAGCATTGTTCTCATCTAGCGTCCAGGAACATCTAGTCATAAGAGCAAAGAACTGCAAAACTTAGGAGTACCTACCTCTGCTAGTCGATTGCTTGGCTATACTTTTGTCTATTGTTTCAATGGTAGTGTTAGTATAAGATTTCTAATAATTATTTACCAAATCTCACTTTTGCAGTCACCTAGCAGCAAACCAGTTTCCACAGCTGGTACAAAATATTAAAACCATACCAATATTTAGACGTGCCATACAGAATGTATGGAAGTAGGCTATCAGAGGTGTCTGAGGGGCAGGGGGAGCGCCGGGGGGCGCCCCGAGCCCCGGAGCAGACTCGCTGGCGGGACTCGATGGGCACGCGACTGACTGAATAAACGCTGGCCGTCCGTCCTCTTTGCCCTCCGGGCTGCGTTTGCGCTCCCTCTGCACGGGGCGAGGGGCCGTGAGGGAGCCCAGGGGAGGAGGAGGAGGCGAGGCGCTGGGGGGGTTGGGCCGTGCCCCCCCTGTTCCTGCTGGGCTCCAGCCGTTGCAAATATTCTGGTAAAGAAATCAAAGTTTAATCACATAGAAGAGTTAGGTTTGATTAAGAAGTAAAATTGTGAAGCATAACGTATAGGATTGTCAAGTTTGAAACGTAGCCATAGAAACTTTAGGAACTGTGTTACGCGTGACTCTAGGAACCTTAATATTGTTAAAGTTTGAAAGAGCTAACCCTAGAAACCTCACCAGGAAGTTACTGGCTTTTCTACGTTCTGTTTCAGGAAACTAAGGAAACTGTCGTGGACACCAGTTTGCTGCTTGGAAACCCCCTTACCCTTCCCATCTCGATTTGAGGATCGAAGATGCCAGTCAGCAGAGCTAAGTGTAACTGACCAATGATTGTTTTTAAATAAGAATATTGATAAGGTTATATAATCAAAGGACCGATCATTATAAAGGTTAAATTTAAGAACGAGCATAGTATGCATTTTTACAGAAGGAGCTTAGGTAACAATGACCTGACAAAAAAAGTCTGTGAAAACTGATGGATTTTGATACTAAGCGGGGCACGCCTTTGGAGGAGCGATCCCCCGTGTCCCCAGCGCTGCGATAAACGAAGTGCCCGCTTCTTAACTTCACGTTGGTGTTAAGGAGTTTTATTCTGGATTTTGGTAACGGTTTTGGCGACCCAGATGGGACCTTGCGAGTGAGACTGGACGAGATCGAGTGTCGATCGAACTCCGGCCGGCACCGAGGTATTCTCGGGGAGAACCGTCACCCTCGACTCGCCAAGCTCCTCGCAGCGTTCCCTGGAAAAAAGCTAAGGCGCTGCTTCTTTGGAATTTGTTTGGAAAGCCTGCCCGTGAGGCGTGGTGAAAGCTTCGCAGGCTTGGGGCTTGGAGGGTACCCGTCTGCAGTGGAAGCCTAGGCGTCTGCCCGTAAGTCATAAGCGAAAGCTATTGCTGGGTTGGACTTTGTGTATTATTTGGGACGATTGTCATTTGCATTTGTTTGGTATTTGGTATTTGAATGTATATAAGTATAATGGCATTAGCAAAATTGTTTAAGAATAAGAGTGCAGGAAATGGAACTGCTGATGAAAAGATACCAAAAACATCAGCGTCGGGATGTTTATTGGCACGTTGGGGTGAATTGCAGGAAAAATGGTAAACGAACAGAACTTTGAGTTACAATACTATATTGCAATTACTGTCGTTTTGTAGGAGAGAGAGTAAATGGAATAAAGTGCCACATGTAGAGTTGTTCTTTTTAAGTGAACGTATCTGACGGGGACCGGAAGGGAGTCTCCCAGCAGAACCTCTGGTTACAGCTAAACTGGGAGAACAGAAAATTGAATTTGCATTGACACTAGAGTCACCTTCTCAGTTTTAAATACCTTAGAGGGAGAGTTAAGTTTTGAAGAAATTGGTGGTGTCGGTGCAGCAGGTGAACGAGAAACTAGACCCTTCTTTAAGTCTTTAACAATGAAATTAGGAAAGCAACGGGTCACTCAGCAGTTTTTGTATGTGCCAAATTCTCCTAAACTCCTGTTAAGGAGAGATCTATTTGAGAACTTAGGGGCAGAAATTAAATTTAAAAATGGAGAGATTAAAATTTTAATTCCAGAAACTAAACGTATCGAAGCAGTGGCTTTGTTGTTAACAGGATGGTTACCGACAGCAGAAGATTATACCAGTCAAAGTCTAATGCTGTAATTCCAATCGTCTGGACTGGGAAGTTCCCGGTAAATCCGAAAAGCAGAACCTGTGAGAGCTGATTTAAAGCCAGGATCGAATCCGGTAAGAATTAAACAATACCCCCTAAAACCGGAAAGTCGGAAAGGGTTAGTAATGGTAATACAAACGTTTTTAAGATACAAATTGTTAAGAGAATGTGAATCCAGATATAACAACCCGATCTTGCCTGTTAAAAGGCTAATGAAAAAGATGATAGATTAGTTCAAGACCTCCTCAGAGCAATAAATCAAATAGTACAAGATATTCATCCGGTAGTAGCAAATCCTTATACTTTGTTAACAACCCTAACGGAGAAACAAGAATGGTTCACAGTGTTAGACCGAAAAGATGCCTTTTTCCGTATTCCCTTGGATCCCAATAGTCAAGAGGTTTTTGCTTTGGAACGGGAAAATCCTGAGACTGGGAGAAAAACACAATATACGTGGACAGTCTTGCCTCAAGGCTTTAAGAATAGCCTTACCATTTTTGGAAATCAATTGGCACGAGAATTGGAGATTTGGAAGAAAGAAAATAATCAAGAAATCTTGCCGAAATATATGGATGGTCTGTTAATTGTAGCCGAGACGGAAGAACAATGCACAAAGTTCACTATTAACTTTTTGAACTTTTGGGGAATCAGTGGATATCGAGCGTCAAAAGAAAAAAACCAAATAACCCAGAAAGAAGAAACTTATGTAAATGAGTTTTAAAATCCTAAAAGGACAGAGACAATTGGGAACTGAGAGAAAAGAGGCAATTTGTCGTCTCCCCGAACCTAAGACGAAAAAAATTAATGACGAGCATTTCCGGGAATGGTCGAGTGGTGTCACCTGTAGATGATAAATTGTGGCTTGCTGGCCTGACCTTTATAGGAGCAGCTCAAAACCTCAAACAATGGATTGGACCGATGCCCAGAAAGCTACTTTCCAAGAATTGAAACAGGCTGTAATAGGGGTGCCAGCCCTAGGCCTGGCAGATCTCACAAAGACACTTGAACTTTTTGCTCGCGAAAGAAGAGGTATAGCTCTGGGTATCCTGGCCCCATATCTAGGGCCAAGTGGGCGAGCTGTGGCCTACTTCTCGAAGCGATTAGGTAATGTGAGTCTGGGATGCTCTGGTCGTCCGAGAGCCGTCGCTGCAACTGTGCTACTGATCCAGGAAGCTCGTAAGTTTAACCTGAGGACAAAGGATTACTGTACGTTTCCCATATGATAACTGTTGTGCTAAAACAGAAAGGGGGGCATTGGTTATCCCCTAGCAGGATGCTGAAATACCAAGTGGTGTTGCTGGAACAAGATGATGTTTACCTAAAAACTACTACCACCGTTAACCCTGTTGCGTTTTCCACAACTGATCAAGTTAAAGGAGAACTGGAACGTGACTGCTTGCAGACAATCGAAAGAGTTTACTCCAGCCGACTGGATCTCTGAGATGTGCCGCTAGAAGAAACGGATTGGGAACTATATGCCGACGGAAGCGGTTCCATCTGTGAAGGAAAACGTTTATCAAGATAGACAATAACTACTGAGGAGGTAATTGCGTTGCCAACTTTGCCTTCGACGATATCTGCCCCAAAGGCTGAATTGATAGCTCTTATTCGAGCTCTGGAACTAAGTCAAGGAAAGCGAGTCAACACTTGGACAGACTCAAAGTATGCTTTTGGAGCAGTACGCGCACATGGAGCGATACGGAGAGAAAGAGGACTGTTACCTGCGCAAGGAACCACCATTCAGCACGCAGAACAAATACTGAAATTGTTAGAAACCATTCAAAAACCAACAGCAGTCACGATAATGCACTGTAAAGCACATCAGTTAGGTAAGACCGGTCCGAACGCAGGTAACCGACTGGCCGATAAAGCTGCTAAAGAGGCTGCGGAAAAAGGCATCCTAGCACTAGTTCCAGAGAAAAGTATAAAGTTGCCTAAAGAAACTCCAATGTATAATGAAAAAGATGAAGAATTAATTATTAGATGGCAGGCTAACAAAATGAAACAGGATAGGCTGTAACACCGACAGGTCAAATAATAGTCCCACTCACAATAATAAGAGAAGTTGCCCGAGCTGAACATCACAAAGTATACTGGGGAACAGAAAGTGAAATATGACAAAGATTGCTTAAACAATTATAAGCGGATGTGAAATTTATATATAAAATTATCCCCGAATCAGTAATACGATCATCTTTGGGATTATTAAAGAAGGAAATTTTTTTAGGAGAATATTAGCAAATTGATTTTATAGAATTGCCTTGAAAAGAAGGATCTATCCTAGTTTTAGTTGATATCTTTACTGGGTGGCCCGAGGCTTTCCCTTGTCGCACCGAGAAAGCAAGGGAAGTAGTCAAAGTCTTGCTCAAAGAGATAATACCAAAATGTGGGGTGCCTGTAAGAATGTCATCTGACAATGGCCCTCATTTTATAGCAAAGATTAGGAGACGAGTTGAGCAAAGTATTATCTATAGATTGAGACTATCACACCCCACATAGACCACAAGCAAGTGGGGGGGGGGGGGGGGAAGAGAGAGAGAGAATGAACTATACCCTTAAGCAACAGTCGAGTAAAATTTGTCAGGAAACCTCACTCACATGGGTTAGAGCATTACCCATGGCTCTATTAAGAATCAGAGTATAGCCAGAAGAGAAAGCAAATTGAAGTCACTATGAAATATTGTACGAAAGACCATATCAAGAGTCCTATGTTCTGAGTATCTTGAATGCCTTTGGAGATAGGTTTTTAAAAGGTGTTATGATTTCTTTAAGCAATTCTTTTCAGGAACTTTGTCAGTATGTCTCCACAGCTGGACCCTTAGAATTGGACGTAGCAGCGCATCCCTTCCGACCGGGAGATTAGATTGAATATATATAAAATCACGGAGAAGTGGAAAGGACCGTATCGAGTCATTTTAACAACCCTTATAGCAGTAAAGGTCTGGGAGAAGAACCTTGGCTTCATTATTCAAGAATAAAGAAAGCACCAACAAGAAATTGGAAGTCTAAAGAAACTGGCCCTTTAAACCTGAAAATCTATAAGTAAGTTTCACGTTATCTATTTGGGAAAACAGTTGTGTAAAGTTTATACTATTGGGGTTGCTATTAGGAATATTGTCGAGGGCAGTAATCTTTTTGTGTGTGTATAGGGTTTATGTGGGTTTTTTTGAGGGGTTCTAAACATGAGATAAACAAAATGAAACAATTATTGTTTGAGCTATTAATCTTGATGTTAACCGTTTTTGTAATTTGGATTAAAAAAAAAAAAATCTAGTTTTGTAATTGATTCAAAGTTTGGTAAAGACACAAAATTGAACCTCAGTAACAGGCTGCCTTCCGATTCCAAAGTCAGATGAAAATCTAGTTCCGTGGAGAATATTGACATTGAATTTAACCAAAACTTGAGAAAAGATGCAGAACAATGAGAATCATTTTAGCAAATTAAATGGGATGGATTTAAAAGGCAATTATTTTTTTTAAATTTGAAAGAAGGAATTAGAGCGTTGTGAATTATAACATTACCAAACCATCCACCTCGTGGACAAAAGAATTAATTTAATCGCCCTTCGGGAGACACTTGTACGGGCACCCCTTGGGGCTGTCAGTTGCCAAAACCGTAGAGACAAGTGCAAAAAGGAACTTGGCATCATATTTGAAATATCAAACGCTGTTTAGAATTTCCTGGAGTTCCAGGATCCTTGTTAGAGCCACCCAGAGTCGGGACCGTCTATGGAAATTTAGACTGCTTTAGACAACCAGAGAAAAATCACACATCCTCAACAGAGCTGTATGAAAGTTTATACTTGCAGCTCCTCTGACCCCAAAACTCCAAAGACTTTCTCTAGTAGCTAAAGCTCTAAGATGGGGATGTATTTGTAGAAAGTATAATAATATTTTAAATGATCTTTGGTCCCCTCTTAATGACGGAAAAAATTTAGCTTGGAGTTGACTGTATTAAAGGACAGGTGAAAAGTTCAGGGTTAACTGTTTGGGTGACTAGTGATGATAAATGATCCACTCATCTTTTCATGAAGGAGAAAAGCAAATCGTGGACTTTAGACTTAATAACTCTATCCTCTCTCTGGAAGAAATCTCCCTTGTGGCCTCGCTGGTGGACCTGGGTAAATGGAAAAGATGATACCTGGCAATCGCCAAGTCTTAGAACTAAAATAAGATGGGTATTAAAATCTGTATTTTGACCCCAGTTAACACCTCTTCCAAATGAGATGACTCTTGCCATCTTTCATTCAATCGAGGAAGTGCCTGCTGCTTAACTTCCCAGGGGTGTTGAGGAGTTTTGTTCCGGATTTCGGTCCCCCAGCTGCGGGCCGGGGCTGGAGGAGCCGCAGGTGCGGGCAGTGAGGCTGCTGGGGCCGGCCCCTCCCTGGAAAGGGGGGGCTGCCGGGGGCGGGGCCGGGGCGGGGCCGGTGGGAGCCCAGGCAGGAGCGGAGCGGAGCCGAGCCGTGGCCGGGCTGCGGCTGCCCCTCGGGAGAAGGTGAGCAGGGCCGGGCGCCCCTCGTACGGCGAACGTCGGAGGCGGGGGTGTCCCGGGGGAGGTGGGGGCCGCCTGTGCCGAAGGCCGGGGGCGGGGGGGGAGCTGGGGGCTCACAGGGGGGCTGGGAGCACGTGCGCGCGGGGAGGGGGGGGGGGCGGCTGGGAGCACGTGCGCGTGGGGGGGGGTGCTCACCGGGCCCCGTGGCGGGGCTGCGCAGTCGCCCGGCGGGTCCCGGGGAAAGCCCCGAGGAGGACGGCGGGGTCCGTGTCGCACGCACGGAGCGGCGGCGGCGGCGGGCGTTGCCCGAAGCTGGAGCCGGGCGGGGGGGGGGCCGCGCCGTGCCGGGGCGGCGGCGGCGGGCGCTGCCCGAAGCTGGAGCCGGGCGGGGGGGGGCCGCGCCGTGCCGGGGCGGCGGCGGCGGGCGCTGCCCGAAGCTGGAGCCGGGCGGGGGGGGGGCCGCGCCGTGCCGCGGCGGCGGCGGCGGGCGCTGCCCGAAGCTGGAGCCGGGCGGGGGGGGGCCGCGCCGTGCCGGGGCGGCGGCGGCGGGCGCTGCCCGAAGCTGGAGCCGGGCGGGGGGGGGCCGCGCCGTGCCGGGGCGGCGGCGGCGGCGGGCGCTGCCCGAAGCTGGAGCCGGGCGGGGGGGGGCACCCCCCCGCCGGGACGGCGGCGGCGGCGGGCGCTGCCCGAAGCTGGAGCCGGGCGGGGGGGGGCCGCGCCGTGCCGGGGCGGCGGCGGCGGGCGCTGCCCGAAGCTGGAGCCGGGCGGGGGGGGGCCGCGCCGTGCCGGGGCGGCGGCGGCGGGCGCTGCCCGAAGCTGGAGCCGGGCGGGGGGGGGCCGCGCCGTGCCGGGGCGGCGGCGGCGGGCGCTGCCCGAAGCTGGAGCCGGGCGGGGGGGGGCCGCGCCGTGCCGCGGCGGCGGCGGGAGCGCGCTGGAGCCGCCCGGACCGGCCCTGGGGGCTCGGCGGGGACTGCGGCTGCGCCGGCGTGGGGGTGGGCGGAAACGGAAGCGGCGTCCCCTCGGGGTCAGGCAGCAGGGCGGGCTGCCTCCCGGGGCATGCCGGGAGCTGTAGTTTTCGCGGACTCGGCGGCCGGGCAGCAGCGCGGCTCTCGGGCGCGGCGTAGTCCTCGCTGCCGCCGCGGCCCCCGGAGTCCGACCAGGTCAGACTCGGGAGCGTTGCCGGTTTCGCGTGGTTTTCCGCGGGCTTCCCGCCGCGCCCGCTCCCCGACCAGCCGTGCGGACGCGCCTCCCAGGCGCATGCGCCGTCCTGCGCGTGGGGCAGCCCGGCGTTCGCTCGCCGGCTCCGGCCCCTCCGGCGCATGCGCGTTGTCCGGGAGCAGCGTGGCGGCGGCGGGCGGTCGCCGAGACCGCGGGTGAGGCGACCGATCCCCTCCGGCGGGGGCCGGGGCGGTGGCGGGGGGGTGCCTCCTGCCCGCCGGCCGCCCGGGGCTGGCGGGACGGGAAGCTGCGAAGCGGCCGCCGCGGCAGGCTCCCGGTCCGCCGGAGGCGAGCCGGGCCAGGGCAGCGCCGGGCGGTTCCCCGAGAGCCGATAGAAGGGAAGAGGGGACGGAGGCGGGCACCCCCCAGGCGCGGCCAGCGGGCGCCTCCCCGAGTCGCCGGAGCTCCCCCGGCGCCTTCCCCCGGCCCCGCTCGGCCCGTGCGGCTGCCCCCAGCTCCAGCCCCTCCCCTGAAGCCCGTGCTGTAGCCGCAGGCAGCCCCCGAGCCCTGTCGTGAGGGCAGCAAGCTGGCCCTCCGATGTTCTCGAGTCTCCCTGAACGTGGGTGCCGTTAGCAGCGGCGCGGGGAACGAGCGGCGTCTGCGGAAGCCCCTGCGGAAGGAGGGGCTCCGGCCAGGGTCGAGCTACGGTAATAACGGTCACTGCTGCCTCTTTCCCTCTCCCAGAGGCCACGCTGTGAGTGCGGTTGTCCGCTCGTCCCCGGGGATGCCGTTGACTGCGGCAGCCTCAGGCTCGCGTGGGCTGTCTCTGCCTGGCCTCCCTCTCCTCGCGGCACGGGAGCACAGAGGGACAGGCGGAGCGCTTGCTGGCTGTGGACGGGAGCTGCTGAAGCTGGAGAGGCCACAGAAAGGTAGAGAAGAAGAAACGGAAGGCCGGCCGGCAGCTGCGTCCCGCTGCGGGCAAGAGAGAGCTTGCCTCTCTGGGTGTGGGAGGATCCCTCCTCGTAGTCCACAGCAGGTCAGACCGCCGGGGTCTGTATGCATGACCAGCAGCGCGGTACGGCCACGTAGTGAGCGAGCGAGCGAGGCTACGTGTCTAGGGGGCCTCATCTCGTAAGAGCAGCGAGGCGCTCGCGTGTTCCGTTATGTGGAGGACAGCCAGGCGACTGGAGTTACAGAAGAGGAAGGCAGGAGAGAAGGAGAAAGAAGCATCTGAGCTGGCAAGGCCTCCTGGCAGCTCCAAGAGCGAGAGCTGTGGTGAGTGCTGGGCCCTCGGGGCCCTGTCGCTCCTCTTGTGCGTCCCGGTCGCTCCCTCCCTCCCCCTCGCTTTCTCATGCTGCTGTGACATTTGGTTTTGTTTTTTTTTTTTTTTAATTTTGCTTCCCTGTACCTCTCCTCTTCTGTCTATTCTCTTGTCCTACTCCCTCTTCCTCCCCCCCCGCCCCTCCCCGTCTTTGTCCTGCAGCCAGTTGCTGTTTTTTCCTTTTCCATCTCCTTGTCCTGATCTGCATCCGCCTCTTTCCCCGCCTCCCAATTTCTCTGGCCTGTTCTCTGGCGTTCTTTTCCTCTCTGTGCCTCTATGTGCTGCTCTGTGTCCCTGCCTTCCTATCTCTCTTCTTCCTACTTTCTGTTTCTCTCTCTCTCCCTTTGTCTTGCTCGCTGTTGCTGTTTATTTTTGTCATTCTGGATCTCACTGGCCCCGTCCTCCTTCCTGGTCATCTCTTACTCTCTGTGACCCTTTGTGCTGCTTCCTGCCCCTTTTTTATTCACCCTCCCTCTCTCTGCAGGGCTCCTGATACCTCGCTTTCTAATTCCCCACCGCCCCGTGCTTCTCACGGTCTTTCTCTTTCTCGCTTGCTCTCTCTCGTTGTCATCGTTCTTGTCTGTCGCTCTGTCTTGCTTCCTGTCCCGTCGTTTCTCGCTGTATCCCTTTGTCCTGCTCCCTGCTCGTATTCGTATTCCTCTCTGTCCTGAGGACCGTCCCAGTTTTTGATCTCCGTCCTGCCGCTGTCCTGATTTTTCCTTCTCTGCCATGTTCCCTGTCCCTCTTTCTGTCTCTTTTCCTCTGTCCTTGCTGCTTATTTCTCCATCTCTGTCCAGACCCCTGTCCCTTCCCCCCCCCCGCCCCGCCTTGCTGTCCCTCTGCCTTGCTTTCTTTCACTACCTTCTCTGTCTGTCTTTCTCTGCCCCGTTCCCTCTCCCGCCCTTTCTAACGGTGTCCCCCTGTCCAGCTAGCTGTCGCTGCTTTCTTTTTTCTGTTCCTCAGTATTTTTTTCTTTTTTCCGTATCTCTCTCCCACTGCCCATCGCAGTTGGGTTTTTTTCCCCTCCGATGCTGGCCTGCTCTTTGTCCCTTTTGTCTGTCTCCTCTCTGTCCTTCTGTCATGCTCCCTGTGTCTATTTAATCCCTTCATCTCTGTCCTGCAGCCCGTCGCTAATTTTTTTCCCTCTTCCGTCCCTTTGTCCTGCTCCCCGTCCTTGTCTCTTTCCCTTGGTTCTGCCTCCTGTCCTTTTTTCCTTTCTTGCTCCATCTCTCTGTCCTGCTCCCTATCCCTCCCGCGCTCTCTCTGTTTCTGTGTCCTTCTCCTTGCCTTTCCCCACGTTGTCTGTCTTGTTGTCCCTTCTTTGGTTTTCTTGTTTTCTGGGTGGCTGGGCCCGGCTACCCGCGGGGGTGCTTCGGCTGGGAGGTTTGGGGTGGGGGGCCTGGCCGTGCCGGTGATGGCGGGGAAATAAAGCCTGAAACGGCAATCGAGAAGCGACGCCCTGCCTGTGCTGGGGCTGCCCTGCAGAGGCGTGGGGCCGGGCCCTCTGCAGGTCCCGAGCACTCCCCGAAACTGTGCGTGGGGCCCCGGGGGTGCAGGGCTGTGGGGTGGCTACGCTCGGCGTCGCCCGTGGGCACTGCAGGGTCAGAAATGGAGAACAAGTTTTCTGTTCCTGGGGCTTGACAACAGGCTCGCGTGGCTGATTTGGGGGCTCGGAAACAGACCGAGCTGCGCGGCTTTGGGCCCAGAAACAGAGGTCCGGCCCTGCGTGTTTGGGCCTTGAGAACAGGCTCAGCAGCCGGGTTTTTTGGCTCCCAAATGGGCCCCGAGTCAGGTGGTGTGGGGGCCAAAAGCGGGAGCCGGCTTGGCTGGTTTTGCAGGCAGGTGGGAGGGTGTTGGGGGCTGCGGGGGGAAGCGGGGGGCGGGCAGGGTGCGTGGTCCCTCCCCGTAGATGGGGGTCTGGTTGTGTCGGACGCCGAAGTTCGGGAGGCCGGCACGCAGCCGGCCGAGCTCAACATCTGCGATGGTCTGGGGGGGGGGGGGAAAGGCGCTTTTCAGACCCCACGTGCCCTCTTTGAGTCCAGCTCTTCTTTCTGCGCTGCTCAGAATAGTTATTAAGTAATTAATCGCCCAAACTTAACGAATATTTACTTGGCGTGTAACTCTGATGTTTAATCCTAATGCTCCAGTTCTGACAGCAGTTGATACGCAACCTTATGGAAAGCCCAGACCGTTGCACGTAGCTGGAGCTTGTAAGGAGAAGCAGCTGAAATCAGCCGGAGCTTCAGTGCGGAGCTGGGGCTTCAACGAGCCAGAACTGTAGCAAGCGGGAGCTGGAACGAGGCGGGGTGTCCGCTGTCTGGAGCGTGCATTAGCCAGAGGCGAAAGTACCTGCGGCTGTAACCGAGCAGGGGGCGCGATTAGCTGGAGCGTCTTTTCGCTGGAGCGTCCGTCGGCCGGACTGCGCTCCCAGCACGGCGGAAGAGCGGCCGGGCGCGGGCAGGGCTGTCCGCAACAAGCAGCTCCGAGCAGCAGGGAGGTGAGTTGTCCTTCTGCCAGCGGGGAGCCCGGCCTCTTCCCTGGGGCATGCAATCCACGCCACGCTCCTGTCTCTGCGTGGAGGGTCTCTCCCGGTCCATTCCCACGGGCAGAAGCGAGGTGGGGGTCCCCCGGCTCTCCCGGGGCGGCCTCCCCTGCGAGGGGGCGCGGGCGAGGTGTCGTCGTCCCCTCGGTACCGGGCAAAGGGGAGAGAAACCGGCTGGCGGGAGCTCCTGGGGTGCAGAGCCCTTCCGGCAGAATCCTCCCCTGTCTTTTCACCGTTGGCTGGGTGTGACAAGCAGGTTCATTTCTTTGTCTCCTCTTCTCCCAGCGTCACCTTCCGCGTCACACGAAGAAAATCCTGCCCGGTTAATTCCGCTTGCTGCTCAGGTAATCGCACGTATCGGGCTGGGGGAGCGGAGAGAAACACTTGCGAGTTCGAGGGCACTACAGATGCTCCACGTTAAACCCACAGAGAAGGCAAATTTGCTGCTAGTGCCGAAAAGCTGATGGAAAAATTGCCGTTAACAGATCGTGCCCTGTTCCTGAACTGGTCCCGTGATGTGTTTTTGGTTCAGGTGAAAGAATGAAATTTCCTGTCTGGTAAATTCAGAGCTGCCTGTTAGCTTCTTTAGGGGGTCGAGTGTTTCTCTTCTCTCTGTTCATACTGATTTTATGGGCGAGTTGGAAATAGCCTTTTACTTTTTTATGTATAACTGAATTTTTAGGAATATGTGGTGTCCCTGTAGTTCGTTTTTGAGCACCTAGATGCCAGTAGAAATGTAATGAGTGAAACATGATGGGAACTGGTACTTGATTTTTATTTGTTTGTTTTTTTTTTTTTTTTTTCCCTTCCCCATTAAGAGTGTTGATGGCACGTTGTCCCGTGGGACAATCCCCATTCCGTTCAGCGGAGTCTTCAGTCTAGGACTTTTAAGTGAAAAAGTTTGTCCTTCCAAAAAGGGACTAGTCATTCCTAGGACCGAGGCACAGCCTTGCAAGGAGAGTCGCTTAAGTACGTGATCGGAATGAAAGCCAACTTTCAGTTGATGTTGCTGCTGTTGGTCTTTGCTTTCATTGATTTCTCCACCACTCCCTCGTGGTTGGGAGCTCTGAATCGTAATGTTTTTCAGTCTCTAACACATTTCCACCCCCACCCCTCAAAAAAAGGAGAGGCAGTGTCTGAAAGTTAATTAGTTTCCTCACAAATGCGTGAGTAAATAAAATGTGAGTTATGATGATTAAAACCATAGAAATGACACCAGTCTTGCAGATCTGGACTATTTCTGAACAGGCATTCATCACACGCAAAAGTCGTCAGGGTACGGATCACCTGCGCTTCATGCTCTGACAAGACAAAATGCTGAGGCAGGGATGAGCTCTGAAAGAAGAAGGCGGGGGGGGGAAGGGAAAGAAGGATACAGGGTCACGGTTTTGTTTTGTTGTTGTTTGTTCTTCGAGAGTGCAATATTGACTGGTGCCAGCCTGCAGAGCTCTTCTGCTGCCTGACCTCTCCTTCTCTTTCATGGCTGTAATTGTCGTTTGGATAATTGTAGAAGAGCAAGTAAGTTATTTGCCTCTGTGAATGTGCTGGTAATACCAGGAAGGCAAACGCTTGAACCGGTAGTGAATAACTGGGCTACGAGTAGAATTTCTGAAGGAAGAACAGCAGCAGCAACAGGAAGCAAATAGCAAGTGACCAAAAACTTGCGTGTGTCAAACGCATCAAAGCTTTCTTGCCGAATGTTGTTTGGCAATATGTTTCAAATGGCTTTTTTTGGTAAACGTAAATTTTCAGGAAGTTCAGGGCTGCGTGTGGCAAAACGTGTCCCTCTGCGTACGCGTCCCGCTACGGAAATAGCGTGGGTCAGCGGCAAGTCCAGCGGCAGGGCTGCTGTTCCCTGCTCTCGACGTTGCCGTAGTAGTGTTGCGGTATTTAGACCTTAACGGACGGGCTGAGGAACGGAAGGAGAATGCCCGTTTTCTGTAAGGGCTCAGAATGCCGACCCTTTTCTCTGCCTGCCGCTCCCCTGTGCGTGAGATGAAGCTGTTTTATTTTTCTCCCTTGTTCCTGGTCTAAATATTTCTGGAGCTGTTGCTGCTGTGGGTTTGCAATTGGTGTTACTGCGTTTTTGTAGCGTTCTGGCGATGGGTCGTTTCTACTGTGGCGAAGCGTCGAGGTACGGTTTTCGGTTTAAAGCGTCAGAAACTACGTTCACCGGAACCGGTAACTCGCGGCGTAGGGGAAACCGATCTGGCGCGTGCAGCTGTGCTCGCAGGGATGCTCGGTGGCTCCTCATCAAAACGGCAGGGTGTGTGCGTGGACATCCGTAGGGTTGCGCTCTGGGTCCGAGAGCGTTAACGTATTTTTGCTGTTGGAAGATGGAATGGAGCGTGTGCCTGTTAAATCTCAGGGTGGTCAAAAGCTAGGAGGGACCCTGAGCGGGTTTGGTGGCACAACTGCGGTTTTAAAAGATCTTGCCCGTTTGGAGCAACGGCCTGGAAAAAATGATTCCTTTTTTGCAACGAGGCAGTTCACAAGGACAGATGTGTTGCTGTGCTCTTTAGCAAAGATACTCAACTTGGGACGTATAGGGTGATGAAGCCTCGGCTATACTAAGGCTTGAGAAAATGTCGGTAGGTCTCTATGTCTGTCACCTGCGTGTATCTAGGAAAGTGAGTTCTAGTGAAAGTAAAGTTGCCAGTGAGTCAAAAAAGAAAGGGAAAAAAAAAAAAAAAAGGCACAGTCGTCTGAAAAATGCAAAAGCTCTAGTGGCCCGTGTCAACAACTGTACCGAAGGTGACGCAAAAATAGTTTTTCCTCCGCTCAGTCGTACTGTCTTCACAAACCTTCACAAAAAAAAAAAAAAAGGCAGCTTTGGATTCCTACCCAGCTTTGTGCTAATGTTTTTTTTTCTTCTCTCAGCTGGATGTCAGCTGGCACCGTTTCGCCGTGGTTGCCCTTTCTTCTGCCGTGACGGTACGAGACAGACGGAAAGATTCCGTAGTGGCCTGCAAGTACAAGGTACGCCTACGATGTGTGTCTGCGTTTTTCCAAAGGTACTTGCGGTACGGACTTTAATGTTGAGAGTGTGCCAACTCTCCTTCTACTTTTTTTTTTTACATGAAATATTTTAACACAAATACTAAAAATAAGTTCTGTTCTGGAGCATGTTACACCTATACAAAGTTTACTTCCCTCAGTTTATCTTCTCTTCCTGAAAGCATAATCTTCTGTTTCTGTGTGCTTGCTAGTAAATGATACTGTGAAACTAATTTTGTCCTAAAAGAGGGAAGAAACTGTTCGTAAGAGTTCAGCTGTTCAGAAGAAACAGACTTTGTTTTCATGATAAAACCTTTATGCTTTTACAGTCAATGATTTTTTTTTTTTTTTTAAATATCTTATAGTAGTGCTCAAAAACGTTACGGAGATAATTAGCATCTGTACTAAAAGCAGTCAAGGTCAAAGAAGAGACGTGGACAAAACAGGACAAATGGGCGTCGCATCTGTGTGTTTTCCAGGCTTTCCCAGGAAGCATTAGCAGCCTTGTAACTAGTGACAGTGAGTCCTGAGGTGGTTTTGATGAGTTACTGCTTCAGTAATGTATTTTTTCCTTTCACCTACAGTGTGTAATTTTGACTTCAGTTGGAAAGAGATTTTCCAAAATGGAAGTCTTTCTCTCTCAAAGAAATTTTGTTTTAGGAACTTCCCATCAGAGTGGATCTTCAGAGGTGATCAACTTGACAGTAGAAGTCATCAGTAATGAGACTTTTCACTCTCTTTAAAAAAAAGAGAGAAAAAAAAAAAAAAGTCAATTTCCTTCCAAAGACCCAAGCACAGCCCATCTTCCTAAAGTTGATGGCATCACTGGTCTTTGGTTTCTCAGTTGTAACGGTCGAGATAACATGAAAAAGTGTTGCTCTGCATGCTTCAGTACTGCCAAAAGCATTAGGAAATCTGCCAGTCCTTTTTGGTAGTCTGAGGTGTTGCAGCGCTGGGGATTTTACAAATTGACTTGCATTGTTTAAACTGTAACTGCCAGATAGCTGTAGTATATGATTTGTTAGGTGTACGTAAGCAGTTAGGTATTTGTCTAAACATTTAAAAAGAGAGGCAACTGAATGTTATGGGATTTTTTTCCTGATGTTTTGACGGAGTGCTCTGAAGTACTTTCTTTCTGTCTGGCTTTCAATGGTGCGTTTCCCTGGCAGTTCAGTACACCTCTCTTGGGCAGCTCAGCTGACCAGGTGTCCCTCCGCGTTAGGCAACACGCACAAAAACCCCTAGTCCCGTTATAACTGTGTACTTTGGAGACAGATAATTTAATGGTATGAATTCAGAGCTGTGCAAGCTAAGGTAATGGAAAAGGAAAATCAAATACTTTTATAGTATAAGTATTTTTATTGGATGTATATAAACATGGGCACACCTTTTTAGTGTAAAGTGAATGATTGAGATTTGTTCTTTATTTTTCATTTTGCTCTTTGAAGTTTTCCACTTCGCTTTCAGCTTTATTCACCAAACAAGCAAGATGCAAAGCAGCAGCAGCAGCAGCAGCGCAAGGGCTGTAGCTGTTGCGGTGGATCCGTAAGCGTAGATTCTGATTGTGTACGACCTCGTCCCGCAGCCTCCCAGGGTTATCTCCCTGCAGCAGTGCTGTAAGGAAGGGAGGAGACGTTTTCCAGCACCGGCGAGAGTGTTTACTTGTATGCTAAGAAGGTGTTCAAAATGGTATCGATTAGCCTAAGTGCTGATTTTAAGTGTTCAAATCGCTCTTAACTTTTAAAGGTGGTGGTGTATTTCGAGCTGACCTATTTACCTGGCATCCTCCTTTAGCTCAGCGACTCTTCTTGTGCACCCCCAGCCTCTGCTGGCAGGGCGGTATGAGAAGCTGGAAGGTCCCTGACTTAGTCTAAACGCTGCTTAGCAACAACTACAGCATCGGTGTGTTGTCAACATTGTTCTCATTCTAAATCCAAAATGGCCCTGTACCAGCTAGTCAGAAGAAAATGAACTTTATTCCAGCCGAAACCAGGACAACCCCAAACCCCCTGAGTCTGGGTCTGCAACGGAAAAAAACAAACAAATTTGGGACTCCTGGGAAAGCCAAATCCGCCTGGATTTGTGCAGCTGGAAAGCAAAAAACCCACCCCATTTTCATGCACAAAACCACAACCAAAAGATCACCCCTTTTTATGTTGTGGAAAAGCACTGAAACACACCCCAAACTGAGTATTTTGAAAAAGCAGAAAACTCCCCAGTTTGGGGAAGATTGGGGGTGAAGCACAGGCAGTTTGAGGGGTGTTGCTGGGGGTCCTCCCAGTGTGGATTATCTGGTGTGGATGCTCTGTTGCGGGTTATCCCAGGCGAGTTACCTGCTGTGGATCATCCTGGGTGGACTCCCTGGGGTAGGTCATCCCTACCCGTGTCCCCCCATGCACCTTTGTACCCTCACCTACCCCCCCCCCCCGCGTGTGTTTCTCCCCCATATGCCCCCTGCTGCTCCAGCCCGCCCCCTTCACCCATGCGAGTTTTTAACCCACGCGAGTTGTTTCCCCCCCGCATGCCCTGCTCTTCTGTCTCCTGTCCCGTCCCCCCTGTCGTCCCCCCCCCGCTTCCTTTCCCTCTTCCATATTCCACACCACCACCACCCCCCCACCCCCCCGCATCATCCATCAGGCTCCAGACCCCTGGCATGCTGCCTGCACCCCATTCTCTGTCATTTTTCCTTCTTCTTTTCCTTGCAAGTTGTTGTTGTTGTTTCTTTTTAATGATTAGACTGTTTTCGTTTCAAGCCACGAGTTTTCTCACTTTCGCCCTTCCGATTGTCTCCCTGTCCCACTGGGGGCGGGGGAGCGAGTGAGCGGTCGCGTGGGGCTTTGTTGCTGGCTGGCGTTAAACCACGACACGAGGTGAGTTGCAAGCCCCGCCTGGCTAATGCTGGAGGCTCTCTATGTTCGTCCTGCCATCTTGACGGGCCGTCCTTGTTCTTCATTGCCGCTTTATAGCGAGCGCCTCTCGCTCTGTAAGCGGCAGTACTGGGGCCGTGCAGGTACTGCGTGTTGCAGGCAGCAAAGGGCAATTGTGTCGCTTGCTGGCGGGAGCGGCAAGGAGTGCGGAGCCATGCTCCTGTAGGGAGCAAAGATGGAACCTCGAGGGCTCTGCGGTCATCTGCTGAGGACTACTACTATCCCGACAGGCCTCTTTGCTATCCCTGCTTCACGGCTGATTCCTTTGCACGCCGGAGGGCGGGGCGGTAAGTAACACCGTGCAGCGTCTCTTCGATAAGAGACAAGCCCCGCACAAGAAGCCTTGTGTGCGCGCAGGATTGGGAGAGCAGAGTTCTGACAGCACGGAGGTGAGGAAAGGTGCGCCCACCCCAACTGAGCCCCAGGGTCGCCAGGGTATCGCTCGCTTGCAGGTGGGCCGCTGGCATCTGTTGCGCTGGGACGTGGCGTTCCCTGCTGAACAGAGCTGCCCCTCTGGCACAGAGCAGCTTTGGGTCTCTTGTGGCCTGCCTTCAGGCTGTCAGCTGCACCAGGCGTTATTTTTTGTTTTTAAAATCTGTCGCCAGCATCTGTTGACTGGCTGCTGTCACTCCCGCAACCCTGATGCCACATGCAGAGGGCTACAGCAGTCCCTGGGGCCTTGGTCCAGGGGACCACCCCCCCTCCCCCCTGCCGTTTGCAGGCTCCCTGTGCTGCTTCTCCTCTCTAGATAATGGGGTGGGGGGGCAGGGACAGAAGCGACCACCCGAATTGTCTGTTCTTTGCACTTGACGGCTGTAAACGCTCCAGGCCCTCGGGTGCTTTTTGGAACGGAGGCGATGAAGATGACTGCCTGGGCTGCGAGTGGGGAAAGGGCAGGGCAACGTAAGCCCTGTGCCCCCAGTAAGTAGTTGCCGCCTGTGTCTGGTCTCTGCTGGGCTGAGCTGTCAGTCATCCCTCGTGCAGCCGCTGCTCCGAAGAGGATCGTTGTGGGGATGCTGCTGCCCGGCGACCAAAATGGGGTCCTACAGCTCGGAGGCTGCAAAGGCGCGGTGGTGCCCCTGTAACGGCACCCGTGGTCCAACGGTAACGGCAGTGCGGCACGGGGGGAGAGTGCCGGCGCGCTCGTTGCTTCCTCCCGGTAAGGAAACGCCGCTGCCGCCCCACGTGCGCGGTGTGGGCGGGCGCTCAGCGGGCAAAGCGCGGAACAGCAGCGGCGGCACCGCACAGGTGCGCAGCAGCGCCGCCGCCTCGGGTGCTGCCGCCTTGTGGGCAAAGTGTGGTACTGCAGCCCGGCGTTCGCGCGCCGGCTCTGACCCCCCCGCCCCCCGGCGCGCCGTCGACGGCGGGCGCATGCGCGGCGCCCGGGAGCACCGTGGCGGCGCGCAGGGCGCGGGTCTCGGCGGCAGCGGGCGAGCGCCGGGACCGCGGGTGAGGCGAGCGATCCGCTCCGGCGGGGGATGCCTCCTGGCCGCCCGGGGCTGGCGGGACGGGAAGCTGCGAAGCGGCCGCCACGGCAGGCTCCCGGTCCGGGCCAGGGCAGCGCCGGGCAGTTCCCCGAGAGCCGATAGAAGGGAAGAGGGGACGGAGGCGGGCGCCCCCCAGGCGCGGCCAACGGGCGCCTCCCCGAGTCGCCGGAGCTCCGACACGGCGTGGCGGCAACCGCGCATGCGCGGCGGCGCTCCTGGTGTTGCCCAGCGACCGGGGTGCTTTACGGCAGCTCGGCATCCGCGCATGCGCGGTACGCCTTTTACGGCGCTCGCCGCTGTTGCCCGGCAACCAAAGCGCGACACGACGCCTCGGCCACCGCGCATGCGCGGCGACGCGGTTTACGGCGCTCGTGCCGTTGCCCGGCAACCGAGATGCGTTACGGCAGCTCGGCAACGCGCATGCGCGGTGCGCCTTTTACGGCGCTCGCCGCTGTTGCCTGGCAACCAAAGCGCGACACGACGCCTCGGCCACCGCGCATGCGCGGCTGCGCGGTTTACGGCGCTCGTGCCGTTGCCCGGCAACCGAGACGCGTTACGGCAGCTCGGCAACCGCGCATGCGCGGTGCGCCTTTTACGGCGCTCGCCGCTGTTGCCTGGCAACCAAAGCGCGACACGACGCCTCGGCCACCGCGCATGCGCGGCTGCGCGGTTTACGGCGCTCCTGCTGTTGCCTGGCAACCGAAACGCCGCACTGGCGTTCGGGAGCCGCGCATGCGCGGTGGCGGCCTTTGCCGCCCTCCTGCTGTTGCCTGGCAACCAAAACGCGGTACAGCGGCTCGGGAGCCGCGCATGCGCGGTAGCGGCGCGTTTCTCCAGCGCTCTCTTCCGCCACCTATTGAACAGAGTTCGGTACTGCAGCTGGGGTGCCGCGCATGCGCGCTGGCGCGTTGTGCCAAGCGCTCGCCGCTGCCACCCCGCGACCAATGTTCGGTACTGCAGCCCGGAGGCTGCGAGTGCGCGGGGCTGCCCCGGTCCTGCACGGGCCGTCCGACGGTAACGGCAACGCGGCACCGGCGGGAGGTGCCGCCGCGCTCGTTGCTTCCTCCCGGTAAGGAAACGCCGCCGGCAAGGAAAGCTGGCACGGGCTGTCTCTGCCCGGCCTCCCTCTCCTCGCGGCGCGGGAGCACGAGGGGACAGGCGGGGCGCTTACCGGCTGCGGGCAGGAGCTGCTGCGGCTGAAGCTGGAGAGGCCACAGAAAGGTAGAGAAGAAGAAATGGAAGGCCGGCCGGCCGGCAGCTGCCTCCCGCTGCAGGCAAGAGAGAGCCTGCCTCTCCGCGGGTGGAAGGATCCCTCTTTCTAGTCCGCGGGGTCCGTATGCAGCACCGACGGTGCGGTACGGCCACGTAGTGTGCGAGCGAGCGAGCGAGCGAGGCTCCGTGCCTGGGAAGCCTCGTCTTGCAAGACCTACGAGGCGCGTGTTCTCCTAGGGGGAGGACGGCCGTGCCGCCGGAGTTACAGAAGAGGAGGGGAGCGGGAGAGGAGCGGAAAGAAGCGTCTCAACTGGCAAATTCTCCTGGCAGCGCCAAGAACAAGAGCTGTGGTGAGCCCCGGGCCCTCGGGGCCCTGACTCCCCTCTTCTGCGTTCTGGTCCCTCCCTGCCCCTCCCCTGGTCCCCTCTCTTTCCCACACCGCTGCCTGGTTTTTTTTCTTTTTTCTTTTGTTTCTTTTTCCTTCCTCCCTTGTACCTCTGATACTGAAAAGCCGGTCGAAGAAACTCCCTAAGACTCGTTTTGGAGTTTTAGAAAGCAGGCATTCTTCATTGCAGCGCTGGATGCACGGGGGATAGTTCCACCTAGCGTGCATGCCACCGCTTTAGCACAAACAGGTTATATAGAATAAGTAATTGCATGTTAATCAGATTAGAATACATATACGTAAAAACGACGGCAACCGATTATCATAGTACTGCCTACATCCGATCACGCGCAATGAGGGATCCATTTGAGTCGAAGGGCTGCTTTTGCGACCACCGACCCATTTGAAGTTCTTGCTGGCTGTCCTCGAAGTCTTTATTCTTGTCCTTGTTCTTTGATCTTGAAGCTTAACGCAGTTTCAATCACGTGTGGTCAGTTTCAGCATTGTTCTCATCTAGCGTCCAGGAACATCTAGTCATAAGAGCAAAGAACTGCAAAACTTAGGAGTACCTACCTCTGCTAGTCGATTGCTTGGCTATACTTTTGTCTATTGTTTCAATGGTAGTGTTAGTATAAGATTTCTAATAATTATTTACCAAATCTCACTTTTGCAGTCACCTAGCAGCAAACCAGTTTCCACAGCTGGTACAAAATATTAAAACCATACCAATATTTAGACGTGCCATACAGAATGTATGGAAGTAGGCTATCAGAGGTGTCTGAGGGGCAGGGGGAGCGCCGGGGGGCGCCCCGAGCCCCGGAGCAGACTCGCTGGCGGGACTCGATGGGCACGCGACTGACTGAATAAACGCTGGCCGTCCGTCCTCTTTGCCCTCCGGGCTGCGTTTGCGCTCCCTCTGCACGGGGCGAGGGGCCGTGAGGGAGCCCAGGGGAGGAGGAGGAGGCGAGGCGCTGGGGGGGTTGGGCCGTGCCCCCCCTGTTCCTGCTGGGCTCCAGCCGTTGCAAATATTCTGGTAAAGAAATCAAAGTTTAATCACATAGAAGAGTTAGGTTTGATTAAGAAGTAAAATTGTGAAGCATAACGTATAGGATTGTCAAGTTTGAAACGTAGCCATAGAAACTTTAGGAACTGTGTTACGCGTGACTCTAGGAACCTTAATATTGTTAAAGTTTGAAAGAGCTAACCCTAGAAACCTCACCAGGAAGTTACTGGCTTTTCTACGTTCTGTTTCAGGAAACTAAGGAAACTGTCGTGGACACCAGTTTGCTGCTTGGAAACCCCCTTACCCTTCCCATCTCGATTTGAGGATCGAAGATGCCAGTCAGCAGAGCTAAGTGTAACTGACCAATGATTGTTTTTAAATAAGAATATTGATAAGGTTATATAATCAAAGGACCGATCATTATAAAGGTTAAATTTAAGAACGAGCATAGTATGCATTTTTACAGAAGGAGCTTAGGTAACAATGACCTGACAAAAAAAGTCTGTGAAAACTGATGGATTTTGATACTAAGCGGGGCACGCCTTTGGAGGAGCGATCCCCCGTGTCCCCAGCGCTGCGATAAACGAAGTGCCCGCTTCTTAACTTCACGTTGGTGTTAAGGAGTTTTATTCTGGATTTTGGTAACGGTTTTGGCGACCCAGATGGGACCTTGCGAGTGAGACTGGACGAGATCGAGTGTCGATCGAACTCCGGCCGGCACCGAGGTATTCTCGGGGAGAACCGTCACCCTCGACTCGCCAAGCTCCTCGCAGCGTTCCCTGGAAAAAAGCTAAGGCGCTGCTTCTTTGGAATTTGTTTGGAAAGCCTGCCCGTGAGGCGTGGCGAAAGCTTCGCAGGCTTGGGGCTTGGAGGGTACCCGTCTGCAGTGGAAGCCTAGGCGTCTGCCCGTAAGTCATAAGCGAAAGCTATTGCTGGGTTGGACTTTGTGTATTATTTGGGACGATTGTCATTTGCATTTGTTTGGTATTTGGTATTTGAATGTATATAAGTATAATGGCATTAGCAAAATTGTTTAAGAATAAGAGTGCAGGAAATGGAACTGCTGATGAAAAGATACCAAAAACATCAGCGTCGGGATGTTTATTGGCACGTTGGGGTGAATTGCAGGAAAAATGGTAAACGAACAGAACTTTGAGTTACAATACTATATTGCAATTACTGTCGTTTTGTAGGAGAGAGAGTAAATGGAATAAAGTGCCACATGTAGAGTTGTTCTTTTTAAGTGAACGTATCTGACGGGGACCGGAAGGGAGTCTCCCAGCAGAACCTCTGGTTACAGCTAAACTGGGAGAACAGAAAATTGAATTTGCATTGACACTAGAGTCACCTTCTCAGTTTTAAATACCTTAGAGGGAGAGTTAAGTTTTGAAGAAATTGGTGGTGTCGGTGCAGCAGGTGAACGAGAAACTAGACCCTTCTTTAAGTCTTTAACAATGAAATTAGGAAAGCAACGGGTCACTCAGCAGTTTTTGTATGTGCCAAATTCTCCTAAACTCCTGTTAAGGAGAGATCTATTTGAGAACTTAGGGGCAGAAATTAAATTTAAAAATGGAGAGATTAAAATTTTAATTCCAGAAACTAAACGTATCGAAGCAGTGGCTTTGTTGTTAACAGGATGGTTACCGACAGCAGAAGATTATACCAGTCAAAGTCTAATGCTGTAATTCCAATCGTCTGGACTGGGAAGTTCCCGGTAAATCCGAAAAGCAGAACCTGTGAGAGCTGATTTAAAGCCAGGATCGAATCCGGTAAGAATTAAACAATACCCCCTAAAACCGGAAAGTCGGAAAGGGTTAGTAATGGTAATACAAACGTTTTTAAGATACAAATTGTTAAGAGAATGTGAATCCAGATATAACAACCCGATCTTGCCTGTTAAAAGGCTAATGAAAAAGATGATAGATTAGTTCAAGACCTCCTCAGAGCAATAAATCAAATAGTACAAGATATTCATCCGGTAGTAGCAAATCCTTATACTTTGTTAACAACCCTAACGGAGAAACAAGAATGGTTCACAGTGTTAGACCGAAAAGATGCCTTTTTCCGTATTCCCTTGGATCCCAATAGTCAAGAGGTTTTTGCTTTGGAACGGGAAAATCCTGAGACTGGGAGAAAAACACAATATACGTGGACAGTCTTGCCTCAAGGCTTTAAGAATAGCCTTACCATTTTTGGAAATCAATTGGCACGAGAATTGGAGATTTGGAAGAAAGAAAATAATCAAGAAATCTTGCCGAAATATATGGATGGTCTGTTAATTGTAGCCGAGACGGAAGAACAATGCACAAAGTTCACTATTAACTTTTTGAACTTTTGGGGAATCAGTGGATATCGAGCGTCAAAAGAAAAAAACCAAATAACCCAGAAAGAAGAAACTTATGTAAATGAGTTTTAAAATCCTAAAAGGACAGAGACAATTGGGAACTGAGAGAAAAGAGGCAATTTGTCGTCTCCCCGAACCTAAGACGAAAAAAATTAATGACGAGCATTTCCGGGAATGGTCGAGTGGTGTCACCTGTAGATGATAAATTGTGGCTTGCTGGCCTGACCTTTATAGGAGCAGCTCAAAACCTCAAACAATGGATTGGACCGATGCCCAGAAAGCTACTTTCCAAGAATTGAAACAGGCTGTAATAGGGGTGCCAGCCCTAGGCCTGGCAGATCTCACAAAGACACTTGAACTTTTTGCTCGCGAAAGAAGAGGTATAGCTCTGGGTATCCTGGCCCCATATCTAGGGCCAAGTGGGCGAGCTGTGGCCTACTTCTCGAAGCGATTAGGTAATGTGAGTCTGGGATGCTCTGGTCGTCCGAGAGCCGTCGCTGCAACTGTGCTACTGATCCAGGAAGCTCGTAAGTTTAACCTGAGGACAAAGGATTACTGTACGTTTCCCATATGATAACTGTTGTGCTAAAACAGAAAGGGGGGCATTGGTTATCCCCTAGCAGGATGCTGAAATACCAAGTGGTGTTGCTGGAACAAGATGATGTTTACCTAAAAACTACTACCACCGTTAACCCTGTTGCGTTTTCCACAACTGATCAAGTTAAAGGAGAACTGGAACGTGACTGCTTGCAGACAATCGAAAGAGTTTACTCCAGCCGACTGGATCTCTGAGATGTGCCGCTAGAAGAAACGGATTGGGAACTATATGCCGACGGAAGCGGTTCCATCTGTGAAGGAAAACGTTTATCAAGATAGACAATAACTACTGAGGAGGTAATTGCGTTGCCAACTTTGCCTTCGACGATATCTGCCCCAAAGGCTGAATTGATAGCTCTTATTCGAGCTCTGGAACTAAGTCAAGGAAAGCGAGTCAACACTTGGACAGACTCAAAGTATGCTTTTGGAGCAGTACGCGCACATGGAGCGATACGGAGAGAAAGAGGACTGTTACCTGCGCAAGGAACCACCATTCAGCACGCAGAACAAATACTGAAATTGTTAGAAACCATTCAAAAACCAACAGCAGTCACGATAATGCACTGTAAAGCACATCAGTTAGGTAAGACCGGTCCGAACGCAGGTAACCGACTGGCCGATAAAGCTGCTAAAGAGGCTGCGGAAAAAGGCATCCTAGCACTAGTTCCAGAGAAAAGTATAAAGTTGCCTAAAGAAACTCCAATGTATAATGAAAAAGATGAAGAATTAATTATTAGATGGCAGGCTAACAAAATGAAACAGGATAGGCTGTAACACCGACAGGTCAAATAATAGTCCCACTCACAATAATAAGAGAAGTTGCCCGAGCTGAACATCACAAAGTATACTGGGGAACAGAAAGTGAAATATGACAAAGATTGCTTAAACAATTATAAGCGGATGTGAAATTTATATATAAAATTATCCCCGAATCAGTAATACGATCATCTTTGGGATTATTAAAGAAGGAAATTTTTTTAGGAGAATATTAGCAAATTGATTTTATAGAATTGCCTTGAAAAGAAGGATCTATCCTAGTTTTAGTTGATATCTTTACTGGGTGGCCCGAGGCTTTCCCTTGTCGCACCGAGAAAGCAAGGGAAGTAGTCAAAGTCTTGCTCAAAGAGATAATACCAAAATGTGGGGTGCCTGTAAGAATGTCATCTGACAATGGCCCTCATTTTATAGCAAAGATTAGGAGACGAGTTGAGCAAAGTATTATCTATAGATTGAGACTATCACACCCCACATAGACCACAAGCAAGTGGGGGGGGGGGGGGGGAAGAGAGAGAGAGAATGAACTATACCCTTAAGCAACAGTCGAGTAAAATTTGTCAGGAAACCTCACTCACATGGGTTAGAGCATTACCCATGGCTCTATTAAGAATCAGAGTATAGCCAGAAGAGAAAGCAAATTGAAGTCACTATGAAATATTGTACGAAAGACCATATCAAGAGTCCTATGTTCTGAGTATCTTGAATGCCTTTGGAGATAGGTTTTTAAAAGGTGTTATGATTTCTTTAAGCAATTCTTTTCAGGAACTTTGTCAGTATGTCTCCACAGCTGGACCCTTAGAATTGGACGTAGCAGCGCATCCCTTCCGACCGGGAGATTAGATTGAATATATATAAAATCACGGAGAAGTGGAAAGGACCGTATCGAGTCATTTTAACAACCCTTATAGCAGTAAAGGTCTGGGAGAAGAACCTTGGCTTCATTATTCAAGAATAAAGAAAGCACCAACAAGAAATTGGAAGTCTAAAGAAACTGGCCCTTTAAACCTGAAAATCTATAAGTAAGTTTCACGTTATCTATTTGGGAAAACAGTTGTGTAAAGTTTATACTATTGGGGTTGCTATTAGGAATATTGTCGAGGGCAGTAATCTTTTTGTGTGTGTATAGGGTTTATGTGGGTTTTTTTGAGGGGTTCTAAACATGAGATAAACAAAATGAAACAATTATTGTTTGAGCTATTAATCTTGATGTTAACCGTTTTTGTAATTTGGATTAAAAAAAAAAAAATCTAGTTTTGTAATTGATTCAAAGTTTGGTAAAGACACAAAATTGAACCTCAGTAACAGGCTGCCTTCCGATTCCAAAGTCAGATGAAAATCTAGTTCCGTGGAGAATATTGACATTGAATTTAACCAAAACTTGAGAAAAGATGCAGAACAATGAGAATCATTTTAGCAAATTAAATGGGATGGATTTAAAAGGCAATTATTTTTTTTAAATTTGAAAGAAGGAATTAGAGCGTTGTGAATTATAACATTACCAAACCATCCACCTCGTGGACAAAAGAATTAATTTAATCGCCCTTCGGGAGACACTTGTACGGGCACCCCTTGGGGCTGTCAGTTGCCAAAACCGTAGAGACAAGTGCAAAAAGGAACTTGGCATCATATTTGAAATATCAAACGCTGTTTAGAATTTCCTGGAGTTCCAGGATCCTTGTTAGAGCCACCCAGAGTCGGGACCGTCTATGGAAATTTAGACTGCTTTAGACAACCAGAGAAAAATCACACATCCTCAACAGAGCTGTATGAAAGTTTATACTTGCAGCTCCTCTGACCCCAAAACTCCAAAGACTTTCTCTAGTAGCTAAAGCTCTAAGATGGGGATGTATTTGTAGAAAGTATAATAATATTTTAAATGATCTTTGGTCCCCTCTTAATGACGGAAAAAATTTAGCTTGGAGTTGACTGTATTAAAGGACAGGTGAAAAGTTCAGGGTTAACTGTTTGGGTGACTAGTGATGATAAATGATCCACTCATCTTTTCATGAAGGAGAAAAGCAAATCGTGGACTTTAGACTTAATAACTCTATCCTCTCTCTGGAAGAAATCTCCCTTGTGGCCTCGCTGGTGGACCTGGGTAAATGGAAAAGATGATACCTGGCAATCGCCAAGTCTTAGAACTAAAATAAGATGGGTATTAAAATCTGTATTTTGACCCCAGTTAACACCTCTTCCAAATGAGATGACTCTTGCCATCTTTCATTCAATCGAGGAAGTGCCTGCTGCTTAACTTCCCAGGGGTGTTGAGGAGTTTTGTTCCGGATTTCGGTCCCCCAGCTGCGGGCCGGGGCTGGAGGAGCCGCAGGTGCGGGCAGTGAGGCTGCTGGGGCCGGCCCCTCCCTGGAAAGGGGGGGCTGCCGGGGGCGGGGCCGGGGCGGGGCCGGTGGGAGCCCAGGCAGGAGCGGAGCGGAGCCGAGCCGTGGCCGGGCTGCGGCTGCCCCTCGGGAGAAGGTGAGCAGGGCCGGGCGCCCCTCGGACGGCGAACGTCGGAGGCGGGGGTGTCCCGGGGGAGGTGGGGGCCGCCTGTGCCGAAGGCCGGGGGCGGGGGGGGAGCTGGGGGCTCACAGGGGGGCTGGGAGCACGTGCGCGCGGGGAGGGGGGGGGGGCGGCTGGGAGCACGTGCGCGTGGGGGGGGGTGCTCACCGGGCCCCGTGGCGGGGCTGCGCAGTCGCCCGGCGGGTCCCGGGGAAAGCCCCGAGGAGGACGGCGGGGTCCGTGTCGCACGCACGGAGCGGCGGCGGCGGCGGGCGTTGCCCGAAGCTGGAGCCGGGCGGGGGGGGGGCCGCGCCGTGCCGGGGCGGCGGCGGCGGGCGCTGCCCGAAGCTGGAGCCGGGCGGGGGGGGGCCGCGCCGTGCCGGGGCGGCGGCGGCGGGCGCTGCCCGAAGCTGGAGCCGGGCGGGGGGGGGGCCGCGCCGTGCCGCGGCGGCGGGCGCTGCCCGAAGC
Source organism: Buteo buteo (assembly GCF_964188355.1). Classification (NCBI taxonomy): domain Eukaryota; kingdom Metazoa; phylum Chordata; class Aves; order Accipitriformes; family Accipitridae; genus Buteo; species Buteo buteo. The sequence continues at coordinate 36,429 of NW_027439497.1, forward strand.
TGGAGCCGGGCGGGGGGGGGCCGCGCCGTGCCGGGGCGGCGGCGGCGGGCGCTGCCCGAAGCTGGAGCCGGGCGGGGGGGGGCCGCGCCGTGCCGGGGCGGCGGCGGCGGCGGGCGCTGCCCGAAGCTGGAGCCGGGCGGGGGGGGGCACCCCCCCGCCGGGACGGCGGTGGCGGCGGGCGCTGCCCGAAGCTGGAGCCGGGCGGGGGGGGGCCGCGCCGTGCCGGGGCGGCGGCGGCGGGCGCTGCCCGAAGCTGGAGCCGGGCGGGGGGGGGCCGCGCCGTGCCGGGGCGGCGGCGGCGGGCGCTGCCCGAAGCTGGAGCCGGGCGGGGGGGGGCCGCGCCGTGCCGGGGCGGCGGCGGCGGGCGCTGCCCGAAGCTGGAGCCGGGCGGGGGGGGGCCGCGCCGTGCCGGGGCGGCGGCGGCGGGCGCTGCCCGAAGCTGGAGCCGGGCGGGGGGGGGCCGCGCCGTGCCGCGGCGGCGGCGGGAGCGCGCTGGAGCCGCCCGGACCGGCCCTGGGGGCTCGGCGGGGACTGCGGCTGCGCCGGCGTGGGGGTGGGCGGAAACGGAAGCGGCGTCCCCTCGGGGTCAGGCAGCAGGGCGGGCTGCCTCCCGGGGCATGCCGGGAGCTGTAGTTTTCGCGGGCTCGGCGGCCGGGCAGCAGCGCGGCTCTCGGGCGCGGCGTAGTCCTCGCTGCCGCCGCGGCCCCCGGAGTCCGACCAGGTCAGACTCGGGAGCGTTGCCGGTTTCGCGTGGTTTTCCGCGGGCTTCCCGCCGCGCCCGCTCCCCGACCAGCCGTGCGGACGCGCCTCCCAGGCGCATGCGCCGTCCTGCGCGTGGGGCAGCCCGGCGTTCGCTCGCCGGCTCCGGCCCCTCCGGCGCATGCGCGTTGTCCGGGAGCAGCGTGGCGGCGGCGGGCGGTCGCCGAGACCGCGGGTGAGGCGACCGATCCCCTCCGGCGGGGGCCGGGGCGGTGGCGGGGGGGTGCCTCCTGCCCGCCGGCCGCCCGGGGCTGGCGGGACGGGAAGCTGCGAAGCGGCCGCCGCGGCAGGCTCCCGGTCCGCCGGAGGCGAGCCGGGCCAGGGCAGCGCCGGGCGGTTCCCCGAGAGCCGATAGAAGGGAAGAGGGGACGGAGGCGGGCACCCCCCAGGCGCGGCCAGCGGGCGCCTCCCCGAGTCGCCGGAGCTCCCCCGGCGCCTTCCCCCGGCCCCGCTCGGCCCGTGCGGCTGCCCCCAGCTCCAGCCCCTCCCCTGAAGCCCGTGCTGTAGCCGCAGGCAGCCCCCGAGCCCTGTCGTGAGGGCAGCAAGCTGGCCCTCCGATGTTCTCGAGTCTCCCTGAACGTGGGTGCCGTTAGCAGCGGCGCGGGGAACGAGCGGCGTCTGCGGAAGCCCCTGCGGAAGGAGGGGCTCCGGCCAGGGTCGAGCTACGGTAATAACGGTCACTGCTGCCTCTTTCCCTCTCCCAGAGGCCACGCTGTGAGTGCGGTTGTCCGCTCGTCCCCGGGGATGCCGTTGACTGCAGCAGCCTCAGGCTCGCGTGGGCTGTCTCTGCCTGGCCTCCCTCTCCTCGCGGCACGGGAGCACAGAGGGACAGGCGGAGCGCTTGCTGGCTGTGGACGGGAGCTGCTGAAGCTGGAGAGGCCACAGAAAGGTAGAGAAGAAGAAACGGAAGGCCGGCCGGCAGCTGCGTCCCGCTGCGGGCAAGAGAGAGCTTGCCTCTCTGGGTGTGGGAGGATCCCTCCTCGTAGTCCACAGCAGGTCAGACCGCCGGGGTCTGTATGCATGACCAGCAGCGCGGTACGGCCACGTAGTGAGCGAGCGAGCGAGGCTACGTGTCTAGGGGGCCTCATCTCGTAAGAGCAGCGAGGCGCTCGCGTGTTCCGTTATGTGGAGGACAGCCAGGCGACTGGAGTTACAGAAGAGGAAGGCAGGAGAGAAGGAGAAAGAAGCATCTGAGCTGGCAAGGCCTCCTGGCAGCTCCAAGAGCGAGAGCTGTGGTGAGTGCTGGGCCCTCGGGGCCCTGTCGCTCCTCTTGTGCGTCCCGGTCGCTCCCTCCCTCCCCCTCGCTTTCTCATGCTGCTGTGACATTTGGTTTTGTTTTTTTTTTTTTTTTAATTTTGCTTCCCTGTACCTCTCCTCTTCTGTCTATTCTCTTGTCCTACTCCCTCTTCCTCCCCCCCCGCCCCTCCCCGTCTTTGTCCTGCAGCCAGTTGCTGTTTTTTCCTTTTCCATCTCCTTGTCCTGATCTGCATCCGCCTCTTTCCCCGCCTCCCAATTTCTCTGGCCTGTTCTCTGGCGTTCTTTTCCTCTCTGTGCCTCTATGTGCTGCTCTGTGTCCCTGCCTTCCTATCTCTCTTCTTCCTACTTTCTGTTTCTCTCTCTCTCCCTTTGTCTTGCTCGCTGTTGCTGTTTATTTTTGTCATTCTGGATCTCACTGGCCCCGTCCTCCTTCCTGGTCATCTCTTACTCTCTGTGACCCTTTGTGCTGCTTCCTGCCCCTTTTTTATTCACCCTCCCTCTCTCTGCAGGGCTCCTGATACCTCGCTTTCTAATTCCCCACCGCCCCGTGCTTCTCACGGTCTTTCTCTTTCTCGCTTGCTCTCTCTCGTTGTCATCGTTCTTGTCTGTCGCTCTGTCTTGCTTCCTGTCCCGTCGTTTCTCGCTGTATCCCTTTGTCCTGCTCCCTGCTCGTATTCGTATTCCTCTCTGTCCTGAGGACCGTCCCAGTTTTTGATCTCCGTCCTGCCGCTGTCCTGATTTTTCCTTCTCTGCCATGTTCCCTGTCCCTCTTTCTGTCTCTTTTCCTCTGTCCTTGCTGCTTATTTCTCCATCTCTGTCCAGACCCCTGTCCCTTCCCCCCCCCCGCCCCGCCTTGCTGTCCCTCTGCCTTGCTTTCTTTCACTACCTTCTCTGTCTGTCTTTCTCTGCCCCGTTCCCTCTCCCGCCCTTTCTAACGGTGTCCCCCTGTCCAGCTAGCTGTCGCTGCTTTCTTTTTTCTGTTCCTCAGTATTTTTTTCTTTTTTCCGTATCTCTCTCCCACTGCCCATCGCAGTTGGGTTTTTTTCCCCTCCGATGCTGGCCTGCTCTTTGTCCCTTTTGTCTGTCTCCTCTCTGTCCTTCTGTCATGCTCCCTGTGTCTATTTAATCCCTTCATCTCTGTCCTGCAGCCCGTCGCTAATTTTTTTCCCTCTTCCGTCCCTTTGTCCTGCTCCCCGTCCTTGTCTCTTTCCCTTGGTTCTGCCTCCTGTCCTTTTTTCCTTTCTTGCTCCATCTCTCTGTCCTGCTCCCTATCCCTCCCGCGCTCTCTCTGTTTCTGTGTCCTTCTCCTTGCCTTTCCCCACGTTGTCTGTCTTGTTGTCCCTTCTTTGGTTTTCTTGTTTTCTGGGTGGCTGGGCCCGGCTACCCGCGGGGGTGCTTCGGCTGGGAGGTTTGGGGTGGGGGGCCTGGCCGTGCCGGTGATGGCGGGGAAATAAAGCCTGAAACGGCAATCGAGAAGCGACGCCCTGCCTGTGCTGGGGCTGCCCTGCAGAGGCGTGGGGCCGGGCCCTCTGCAGGTCCCGAGCACTCCCCGAAACTGTGCGTGGGGCCCCGGGGGTGCAGGGCTGTGGGGTGGCTACGCTCGGCGTCGCCCGTGGGCACTGCAGGGTCAGAAATGGAGAACAAGTTTTCTGTTCCTGGGGCTTGACAACAGGCTCGCGTGGCTGATTTGGGGGCTCGGAAACAGACCGAGCTGCGCGGCTTTGGGCCCAGAAACAGAGGTCCGGCCCTGCGTGTTTGGGCCTTGAGAACAGGCTCAGCAGCCGGGTTTTTTGGCTCCCAAATGGGCCCCGAGTCAGGTGGTGTGGGGGCCAAAAGCGGGAGCCGGCTTGGCTGGTTTTGCAGGCGGGTGGGAGGGTGTTGGGGGCTGCGGGGGGAAGCGGGGGGCGGGCAGGGTGCGTGGTCCCTCCCCGTAGATGGGGGTCTGGTTGTGTCGGACGCCGAAGTTCGGGAGGCCGGCACGCAGCCGGCCGAGCTCAACATCTGCGATGGTCTGGGGGGGGGGGGGAAAGGCGCTTTTCAGACCCCACGTGCCCTCTTTGAGTCCAGCTCTTCTTTCTGCGCTGCTCAGAATAGTTATTAAGTAATTAATCGCCCAAACTTAACGAATATTTACTTGGCGTGTAACTCTGATGTTTAATCCTAATGCTCCAGTTCTGACAGCAGTTGATACGCAACCTTATGGAAAGCCCAGACCGTTGCACGTAGCTGGAGCTTGTAAGGAGAAGCAGCTGAAATCAGCCGGAGCTTCAGTGCGGAGCTGGGGCTTCAACGAGCCAGAACTGTAGCAAGCGGGAGCTGGAACGAGGCGGGGTGTCCGCTGTCTGGAGCGTGCATTAGCCAGAGGCGAAAGTACCTGCGGCTGTAACCGAGCAGGGGGCGCGATTAGCTGGAGCGTCTTTTCGCTGGAGCGTCCGTCGGCCGGACTGCGCTCCCAGCACGGCGGAAGAGCGGCCGGGCGCGGGCAGGGCTGTCCGCAACAAGCAGCTCCGAGCAGCAGGGAGGTGAGTTGTCCTTCTGCCAGCGGGGAGCCCGGCCTCTTCCCTGGGGCATGCAATCCACGCCACGCTCCTGTCTCTGCGTGGAGGGTCTCTCCCGGTCCATTCCCACGGGCAGAAGCGAGGTGGGGGTCCCCCGGCTCTCCCGGGGCGGCCTCCCCTGCGAGGGGGCGCGGGCGAGGTGTCGTCGTCCCCTCGGTACCGGGCAAAGGGGAGAGAAACCGGCTGGCGGGAGCTCCTGGGGTGCAGAGCCCTTCCGGCAGAATCCTCCCCTGTCTTTTCACCGTTGGCTGGGTGTGACAAGCAGGTTCATTTCTTTGTCTCCTCTTCTCCCAGCGTCACCTTCCGCGTCACACGAAGAAAATCCTGCCCGGTTAATTCCGCTTGCTGCTCAGGTAATCGCACGTATCGGGCTGGGGGAGCGGAGAGAAACACTTGCGAGTTCGAGGGCACTACAGATGCTCCACGTTAAACCCACAGAGAAGGCAAATTTGCTGCTAGTGCCGAAAAGCTGATGGAAAAATTGCCGTTAACAGATCGTGCCCTGTTCCTGAACTGGTCCCGTGATGTGTTTTTGGTTCAGGTGAAAGAATGAAATTTCCTGTCTGGTAAATTCAGAGCTGCCTGTTAGCTTCTTTAGGGGGTCGAGTGTTTCTCTTCTCTCTGTTCATACTGATTTTATGGGCGAGTTGGAAATAGCCTTTTACTTTTTTATGTATAACTGAATTTTTAGGAATATGTGGTGTCCCTGTAGTTCGTTTTTGAGCACCTAGATGCCAGTAGAAATGTAATGAGTGAAACATGATGGGAACTGGTACTTGATTTTTATTTGTTTGTTTTTTTTTTTTGTTTTTCCCTTCCCCATTAAGAGTGTTGATGGCACGTTGTCCCGTGGGACAATCCCCATTCCGTTCAGCGGAGTCTTCAGTCTAGGACTTTTAAGTGAAAAAGTTTGTCCTTCCAAAAAGGGACTAGTCATTCCTAGGACCGAGGCACAGCCTTGCAAGGAGAGTCGCTTAAGTACGTGATCGGAATGAAAGCCAACTTTCAGTTGATGTTGCTGCTGTTGGTCTTTGCTTTCATTGATTTCTCCACCACTCCCTCGTGGTTGGGAGCTCTGAATCGTAATGTTTTTCAGTCTCTAACACATTTCCACCCCCACCCCTCAAAAAAAGGAGAGGCAGTGTCTGAAAGTTAATTAGTTTCCTCACAAATGCGTGAGTAAATAAAATGTGAGTTATGATGATTAAAACCATAGAAATGACACCAGTCTTGCAGATCTGGACTATTTCTGAACAGGCATTCATCACACGCAAAAGTCGTCAGGGTACGGATCACCTGCGCTTCATGCTCTGACAAGACAAAATGCTGAGGCAGGGATGAGCTCTGAAAGAAGAAGGCGGGGGGGGGAAGGGAAAGAAGGATACAGGGTCACGGTTTTGTTTTGTTGTTGTTTGTTCTTCGAGAGTGCAATATTGACTGGTGCCAGCCTGCAGAGCTCTTCTGCTGCCTGACCTCTCCTTCTCTTTCATGGCTGTAATTGTTGTTTGGATAATTGTAGAAGAGCAAGTAAGTTATTTGCCTCTGTGAATGTGCTGGTAATACCAGGAAGGCAAACGCTTGAACCGGTAGTGAATAACTGGGCTACGAGTAGAATTTCTGAAGGAAGAACAGCAGCAGCAACAGGAAGCAAATAGCAAGTGACCAAAAACTTGCGTGTGTCAAACGCATCAAAGCTTTCTTGCCGAATGTTGTTTGGCAATATGTTTCAAATGGCTTTTTTTGGTAAACGTAAATTTTCAGGAAGTTCAGGGCTGCGTGTGGCAAAACGTGTCCCTCTGCGTACGCGTCCCGCTACGGAAATAGCGTGGGTCAGCGGCAAGTCCAGCGGCAGGGCTGCTGTTCCCTGCTCTCGACGTTGCCGTAGTAGTGTTGCGGTATTTAGACCTTAACGGACGGGCTGAGGAACGGAAGGAGAATGCCCGTTTTCTGTAAGGGCTCAGAATGCCGACCCTTTTCTCTGCCTGCCGCTCCCCTGTGCGTGAGATGAAGCTGTTTTATTTTTCTCCCTTGTTCCTGGTCTAAATATTTCTGGAGCTGTTGCTGCTGTGGGTTTGCAATTGGTGTTACTGCGTTTTTGTAGCGTTCTGGCGATGGGTCGTTTCTACTGTGGCGAAGCGTCGAGGTACGGTTTTCGGTTTAAAGCGTCAGAAACTACGTTCACCGGAACCGGTAACTCGCGGCGTAGGGGAAACCGATCTGGCGCGTGCAGCTGTGCTCGCAGGGATGCTCGGTGGCTCCTCATCAAAACGGCAGGGTGTGTGCGTGGACATCCGTAGGGTTGCGCTCTGGGTCCGAGAGCGTTAACGTATTTTTGCTGTTGGAAGATGGAATGGAGCGTGTGCCTGTTAAATCTCAGGGTGGTCAAAAGCTAGGAGGGACCCTGAGCGGGTTTGGTGGCACAACTGCGGTTTTAAAAGATCTTGCCCGTTTGGAGCAACGGCCTGGAAAAAATGATTCCTTTTTTGCAACGAGGCAGTTCACAAGGACAGATGTGTTGCTGTGCTCTTTAGCAAAGATACTCAACTTGGGACGTATAGGGTGATGAAGCCTCGGCTATACTAAGGCTTGAGAAAATGTCGGTAGGTCTCTATGTCTGTCACCTGCGTGTATCTAGGAAAGTGAGTTCTAGTGAAAGTAAAGTTGCCAGTGAGTCAAAAAAGAAAGGGAAAAAAAAAAAAAAAAAAGGCACAGTCGTCTGAAAAATGCAAAAGCTCTAGTGGCCCGTGTCAACAACTGTACCGAAGGTGACGCAAAAATAGTTTTTCCTCCGCTCAGTCGTACTGTCTTCACAAACCTTCACAAAAAAAAAAAAAAAGGCAGCTTTGGATTCCTACCCAGCTTTGTGCTAATGTTTTTTTTTCTTCTCTCAGCTGGATGTCAGCTGGCACCGTTTCGCCGTGGTTGCCCTTTCTTCTGCCGTGACGGTACGAGACAGACGGAAAGATTCCGTAGTGGCCTGCAAGTACAAGGTACGCCTACGATGTGTGTCTGCGTTTTTCCAAAGGTACTTGCGGTACGGACTTTAATGTTGAGAGTGTGCCAACTCTCCTTCTACTTTTTTTTTTTACATGAAATATTTTAACACAAATACTAAAAATAAGTTCTGTTCTGGAGCATGTTACACCTATACAAAGTTTACTTCCCTCAGTTTATCTTCTCTTCCTGAAAGCATAATCTTCTGTTTCTGTGTGCTTGCTAGTAAATGATACTGTGAAACTAATTTTGTCCTAAAAGAGGGAAGAAACTGTTCGTAAGAGTTCAGCTGTTCAGAAGAAACAGACTTTGTTTTCATGATAAAACCTTTATGCTTTTACAGTCAATGATTTTTTTTTTTTTTTTTTAAATATCTTATAGTAGTGCTCAAAAACGTTACGGAGATAATTAGCATCTGTACTAAAAGCAGTCAAGGTCAAAGAAGAGACGTGGACAAAACAGGACAAATGGGCGTCGCATCTGTGTGTTTTCCAGGCTTTCCCAGGAAGCATTAGCAGCCTTGTAACTAGTGACAGTGAGTCCTGAGGTGGTTTTGATGAGTTACTGCTTCAGTAATGTATTTTTTCCTTTCACCTACAGTGTGTAATTTTGACTTCAGTTGGAAAGAGATTTTCCAAAATGGAAGTCTTTCTCTCTCAAAGAAATTTTGTTTTATGAACTTCCCATCAGAGTGGATCTTCAGAGGTGATCAACTTGACAGTAGAAGTCATCAGTAATGAGACTTTTCACTCTCTTTAAAAAAAAGAGAGAAAAAAAAAAAAAGTCAATTTCCTTCCAAAGACCCAAGCACAGCCCATCTTCCTAAAGTTGATGGCATCACTGGTCTTTGGTTTCTCAGTTGTAACGGTCGAGATAACATGAAAAAGTGTTGCTCTGCATGCTTCAGTACTGCCAAAAGCATTAGGAAATCTGCCAGTCCTTTTTGGTAGTCTGAGGTGTTGCAGCGCTGGGGATTTTACAAATTGACTTGCATTGTTTAAACTGTAACTGCCAGATAGCTGTAGTATATGATTTGTTAGGTGTACGTAAGCAGTTAGGTATTTGTCTAAACATTTAAAAAGAGAGGCAACTGAATGTTATGGGTTTTTTTTCCTGATGTTTTGACGGAGTGCTCTGAAGTACTTTCTTTCTGTCTGGCTTTCAATGGTGCGTTTCCCTGGCAGTTCAGTACACCTCTCTTGGGCAGCTCAGCTGACCAGGTGTCCCTCCGCGTTAGGCAACACGCACAAAAACCCCTAGTCCCGTTATAACTGTGTACTTTGGAGACAGATAATTTAATGGTATGAATTCAGAGCTGTGCAAGCTAAGGTAATGGAAAAGGAAAATCAAATACTTTTATAGTATAAGTATTTTTATTGGATGTATATAAACATGGGCACACCTTTTTAGTGTAAAGTGAATGATTGAGATTTGTTCTTTATTTTTCATTTTGCTCTTTGAAGTTTTCCACTTCGCTTTCAGCTTTATTCACCAAACAAGCAAGATGCAAAGCAGCAGCAGCAGCAGCAGCGCAAGGGCTGTAGCTGTTGCGGTGGATCCGTAAGCGTAGATTCTGATTGTGTACGACCTCGTCCCGCAGCCTCCCAGGGTTATCTCCCTGCAGCAGTGCTGTAAGGAAGGGAGGAGACGTTTTCCAGCACCGGCGAGAGTGTTTACTTGTATGCTAAGAAGGTGTTCAAAATGGTATCGATTAGCCTAAGTGCTGATTTTAAGTGTTCAAATCGCTCTTAACTTTTAAAGGTGGTGGTGTATTTCGAGCTGACCTGTTTACCTGGCATCCTCCTTTAGCTCAGCGACTCTTCTTGTGCACCCCCAGCCTCTGCTGGCAGGGCGGTATGAGAAGCTGGAAGGTCCCTGACTTAGTCTAAACGCTGCTTAGCAACAACTACAGCATCGGTGTGTTGTCAACATTGTTCTCATTCTAAATCCAAAATGGCCCTGTACCAGCTAGTCAGAAGAAAATGAACTTTATTCCAGCCGAAACCAGGACAACCCCAAACCCCCTGAGTCTGGGTCTGCAACGGAAAAAACCAAACAAATTTGGGACTCCTGGGAAAGCCAAATCCGCCTGGATTTGTGCAGCTGGAAAGCAAAAAACCCACCCCATTTTCATGCACAAAACCACAACCAAAAGATCACCCCTTTTTATGTTGTGGAAAAGCACTGAAACACACCCCAAACTGAGTATTTTGAAAAAGCAGAAAACTCCCCAGTTTGGGGAAGATTGGGGGTGAAGCACAGGCAGTTTGAGGGGTGTTGCTGGGGGTCCTCCCAGTGTGGATTATCTGGTGTGGATGCTCTGTTGCGGGTTATCCCAGGCGAGTTACCTGCTGTGGATCATCCTGGGTGGACTCCCTGGGGTAGGTCATCCCTACCCGTGTCCCCCCATGCACCTTTGTACCCTCACCAACCCCCCCCCCCCCCCGCGTGTGTTTCTCCCCCATATGCCCCCTGCTGCTCCAGCCCGCCCCCTTCACCCATGCGAGTTTTTAACCCACGCGAGTTGTTTCCCCCCCGCATGCCCTGCTCTTCTGTCTCCTGTCCCGTCCCCCCTGTCGTCCCCCCCCCCGCTTCCTTTCCCTCTTCCATATTCCACACCACCACCACCACCCCCCCCCCCCGCATCATCCATCAGGCTCCAGACCCCTGGCATGCTGCCTGCACCCCATTCTCTGTCATTTTTCCTTCTTCTTTTCCTTGCAAGTTGTTGTTGTTGTTTCTTTTTAATGATTAGACTGTTTTCGTTTCAAGCCACGAGTTTTCTCACTTTCGCCCTTCCGATTGTCTCCCTGTCCCACTGGGGGCGGGGGAGCGAGTGAGCGGTCGCGTGGGGCTTTGTTGCTGGCTGGCGTTAAACCACGACACGAGGTGAGTTGCAAGCCCCGCCTGGCTAATGCTGGAGGCTCTCTATGTTCGTCCTGCCATCTTGACGGGCCGTCCTTGTTCTTCATTGCCGCTTTATAGCGAGCGCCTCTCGCTCTGTAAGCGGCAGTACTGGGGCCGTGCAGGTACTGCGTGTTGCAGGCAGCAAAGGGCAATTGTGTCGCTTGCTGGCGGGAGCGGCAAGGAGTGCGGAGCCACGCTCCTGTAGGGAGCAAAGATGGAACCTCGAGGGCTCTGCGGTCATCTGCTGAGGACTACTACTATCCCGACAGGCCTCTTTGCTATCCCTGCTTCACGGCTGATTCCTTTGCACGCCGGAGGGCGGGGCGGTAAGTAACACCGTGCAGCGTCTCTTCGATAAGAGACAAGCCCCGCACAAGAAGCCTTGTGTGCGCGCAGGATTGGGAGAGCAGAGTTCTGACAGCACGGAGGTGAGGAAAGGTGCGCCCACCCCAACTGAGCCCCAGGGTCGCCAGGGTATCGCTCGCTTGCAGGTGGGCCGCTGGCATCTGTTGCGCTGGGACGTGGCGTTCCCTGCTGAACAGAGCTGCCCCTCTGGCACAGAGCAGCTTTGGGTCTCTTGTGGCCTGCCTTCAGGCTGTCAGCTGCACCAGGCGTTATTTTTTGTTTTTAAAATCTGTCGCCAGCATCTGTTGACTGGCTGCTGTCACTCCCGCAACCCTGATGCCACATGCAGAGGGCTACAGCAGTCCCTGGGGCCTTGGTCCAGGGGACCACCCCCCCTCCCCCCTGCCGTTTGCAGGCTCCCTGTGCTGCTTCTCCTCTCTAGATAATGGGGTGGGGGGGCAGGGACAGAAGCGACCACCCGAATTGTCTGTTCTTTGCACTTGACGGCTGTAAACGCTCCAGGCCCTCGGGTGCTTTTTGGAACGGAGGCGATGAAGATGACTGCCTGGGCTGCGAGTGGGGAAAGGGCAGGGCAACGTAAGCCCTGTGCCCCCAGTAAGTAGTTGCCGCCTGTGTCTGGTCTCTGCTGGGCTGAGCTGTCAGTCATCCCTCGTGCAGCCGCTGCTCCGAAGAGGATCGTTGTGGGGATGCTGCTGCCCGGCGACCAAAATGGGGTCCTACAGCTCGGAGGCTGCAAAGGCGCGGTGGTGCCCCTGTAACGGCACCCGTGGTCCAACGGTAACGGCAGTGCGGCACGGGGGGAGAGTGCCGGCGCGCTCGTTGCTTCCTCCCGGTAAGGAAACGCCGCTGCCGCCCCACGTGCGCGGTGTGGGCGGGCGCTCAGCGGGCAAAGCGCGGAACAGCAGCGGCGGCACCGCACAGGTGCGCAGCAGCGCCGCCGCCTCGGGTGCTGCCGCCTTGTGGGCAAAGTGTGGTACTGCAGCCCGGCGTTCGCGCGCCGGCTCTGACCCCCCCGCCCCCCGGCGCGCCGTCGACGGCGGGCGCATGCGCGGCGCCCGGGAGCACCGTGGCGGCGCGCAGGGCGCGGGTCTCGGCGGCAGCGGGCGAGCGCCGGGACCGCGGGTGAGGCGAGCGATCCGCTCCGGCGGGGGATGCCTCCTGGCCGCCCGGGGCTGGCGGGACGGGAAGCTGCGAAGCGGCCGCCACGGCAGGCTCCCGGTCCGGGCCAGGGCAGCGCCGGGCAGTTCCCCGAGAGCCGATAGAAGGGAAGAGGGGACGGAGGCGGGCGCCCCCCAGGCGCGGCCAACGGGCGCCTCCCCGAGTCGCCGGAGCTCCGACACGGCGTGGCGGCAACCGCGCATGCGCGGCGGCGCTCCTGGTGTTGCCCAGCGACCGGGGTGCTTTACGGCAGCTCGGCACCCGCGCATGCGCGGTACGCCTTTTACGGCGCTCGCTGCTGTTGCCCGGCAACCAAAGCGCGACACGACGCCTCGGCCACCGCGCATGCGCGGCGACGCGGTTTACGGCGCTCGTGCCGTTGCCCGGCAACCGAGATGCGTTACGGCAGCTCGGCAACGCGCATGCGCGGTGCGCCTTTTACGGCGCTCGCCGCTGTTGCCTGGCAACCAAAGCGCGACACGACGCCTCGGCCACCGCGCATGCGCGGCTGCGCGGTTTACGGCGCTCGTGCCGTTGCCCGGCAACCAGAGCGCGTTACGGCAGCTCGGCAACCGCGCATGCGCGGTGCGCCTTTTACGGCGCTCGCCGCTGTTGCCTGGCAACCAAAGCGCGACACGACGCCTCGGCCACCGCGCATGCGCGGCTGCGCGGTTTACGGCGCTCCTGCTGTTGCCTGGCAACCGAAACGCCGCACTGGCGTTCGGGAGCCGCGCATGCGCGGTGGCGGCCTTTGCCGCCCTCCTGCTGTTGCCTGGCAACCAAAACGCGGTACAGCGGCTCGGGAGCCGCGCATGCGCGGTAGCGGCGCGTTTCTCCAGCGCTCTCTTCCGCCACCTATTGAACAGAGTTCGGTACTGCAGCTGGGGTGCCGCGCATGCGCGCTGGCGCGTTGTGCCAAGCGCTCGCCGCTGCCACCCCGCGACCAATGTTCGGTACTGCAGCCCGGAGGCTGCGAGTGCGCGGGGCTGCCCCGGTCCTGCACGGGCCGTCCGACGGTAACGGCAACGCGGCACCGGCGGGAGGTGCCGCCGCGCTCGTTGCTTCCTCCCGGTAAGGAAACGCCGCCGGCAAGGAAAGCTGGCACGGGCTGTCTCTGCCCGGCCTCCCTCTCCTCGCGGCGCGGGAGCACGAGGGGACAGGCGGGGCGCTTACCGGCTGCGGGCAGGAGCTGCTGCGGCTGAAGCTGGAGAGGCCACAGAAAGGTAGAGAAGAAGAAATGGAAGGCCGGCCGGCCGGCAGCTGCCTCCCGCTGCAGGCAAGAGAGAGCCTGCCTCTCCGCGGGTGGAAGGATCCCTCTTTCTAGTCCGCGGGGTCCGTATGCAGCACCGACGGCGCGGTACGGCCACGTAGTGTGCGAGCGAGCGAGCGAGGCTCCGTGCCTGGGAAGCCTCGTCTTGCAAGACCTACGAGGCGCGTGTTCTCCTAGGGGGAGGACGGCCGTGCCGCCGGAGTTACAGAAGAGGAGGGGAGCGGGAGAGGAGCGGAAAGAAGCGTCTCAACTGGCAAATTCTCCTGGCAGCGCCAAGAACAAGAGCTGTGGTGAGCCCCGGGCCCTCGGGGCCCTGACTCCCCTCTTCTGCGTTCTGGTCCCTCCCTGCCCCTCCCCTGGTCCCCTCTCTTTCCCACACCGCTGCCTGGTTTTTTTTCTTTTTTCTTTTGTTTCTTTTTCCTTCCTCCCTTGTACCTCTGATACTGAAAAGCCGGTCGAAGAAACTCCCTAAGACTCGTTTTGGAGTTTTAGAAAGCAGGCATTCTTCATTGCAGCGCTGGATGCACGGGGGATAGTTCCACCTAGCGTGCATGCCACCGCTTTAGCACAAACAGGTTATATAGAATAAGTAATTGCATGTTAATCAGATTAGAATACATATACGTAAAAACGACGGCAACCGATTATCATAGTACTGCCTACATCCGATCACGCGCAATGAGGGATCCATTTGAGTCGAAGGGCTGCTTTTGCGACCACCGACCCATTTGAAGTTCTTGCTGGCTGTCCTCGAAGTCTTTATTCTTGTCCTTGTTCTTTGATCTTGAAGCTTAACGCAGTTTCAATCACGTGTGGTCAGTTTCAGCATTGTTCTCATCTAGCGTCCAGGAACATCTAGTCATAAGAGCAAAGAACTGCAAAACTTAGGAGTACCTACCTCTGCTAGTCGATTGCTTGGCTATACTTTTGTCTATTGTTTCAATGGTAGTGTTAGTATAAGATTTCTAATAATTATTTACCAAATCTCACTTTTGCAGTCACCTAGCAGCAAACCAGTTTCCACAGCTGGTACAAAATATTAAAACCATACCAATATTTAGACGTGCCATACAGAATGTATGGAAGTAGGCTATCAGAGGTGTCTGAGGGGCAGGGGGAGCGCCGGGGGGCGCCCCGAGCCCCGGAGCAGACTCGCTGGCGGGACTCGATGGGCACGCGACTGACTGAATAAACGCTGGCCGTCCGTCCTCTTTGCCCTCCGGGCTGCGTTTGCGCTCCCTCTGCACGGGGCGAGGGGCCGTGAGGGAGCCCAGGGGAGGAGGAGGAGGCGAGGCGCTGGGGGGGTTGGGCCGTGCCCCCCCTGTTCCTGCTGGGCTCCAGCCGTTGCAAATATTCTGGTAAAGAAATCAAAGTTTAATCACATAGAAGAGTTAGGTTTGATTAAGAAGTAAAATTGTGAAGCATAACGTATAGGATTGTCAAGTTTGAAACGTAGCCATAGAAACTTTAGGAACTGTGTTACGCGTGACTCTAGGAACCTTAATATTGTTAAAGTTTGAAAGAGCTAACCCTAGAAACCTCACCAGGAAGTTACTGGCTTTTCTACGTTCTGTTTCAGGAAACTAAGGAAACTGTCGTGGACACCAGTTTGCTGCTTGGAAACCCCCTTACCCTTCCCATCTCGATTTGAGGATCGAAGATGCCAGTCAGCAGAGCTAAGTGTAACTGACCAATGATTGTTTTTAAATAAGAATATTGATAAGGTTATATAATCAAAGGACCGATCATTATAAAGGTTAAATTTAAGAACGAGCATAGTATGCATTTTTACAGAAGGAGCTTAGGTAACAATGACCTGACAAAAAAAGTCTGTGAAAACTGATGGATTTTGATACTAAGCGGGGCACGCCTTTGGAGGAGCGATCCCCCGTGTCCCCAGCGCTGCGATAAACGAAGTGCCCGCTTCTTAACTTCACGTTGGTGTTAAGGAGTTTTATTCTGGATTTTGGTAACGGTTTTGGCGACCCAGATGGGACCTTGCGAGTGAGACTGGACGAGATCGAGTGTCGATCGAACTCCGGCCGGCACCGAGGTATTCTCGGGGAGAACCGTCACCCTCGACTCGCCAAGCTCCTCGCAGCGTTCCCTGGAAAAAAGCTAAGGCGCTGCTTCTTTGGAATTTGTTTGGAAAGCCTGCCCGTGAGGCGTGGTGAAAGCTTCGCAGGCTTGGGGCTTGGAGGGTACCCGTCTGCAGTGGAAGCCTAGGCGTCTGCCCGTAAGTCATAAGCGAAAGCTATTGCTGGGTTGGACTTTGTGTATTATTTGGGACGATTGTCATTTGCATTTGTTTGGTATTTGGTATTTGAATGTATATAAGTATAATGGCATTAGCAAAATTGTTTAAGAATAAGAGTGCAGGAAATGGAACTGCTGATGAAAAGATACCAAAAACATCAGCGTCGGGATGTTTATTGGCACGTTGGGGTGAATTGCAGGAAAAATGGTAAACGAACAGAACTTTGAGTTACAATACTATATTGCAATTACTGTCGTTTTGTAGGAGAGAGAGTAAATGGAATAAAGTGCCACATGTAGAGTTGTTCTTTTTAAGTGAACGTATCTGACGGGGACCGGAAGGGAGTCTCCCAGCAGAACCTCTGGTTACAGCTAAACTGGGAGAACAGAAAATTGAATTTGCATTGACACTAGAGTCACCTTCTCAGTTTTAAATACCTTAGAGGGAGAGTTAAGTTTTGAAGAAATTGGTGGTGTCGGTGCAGCAGGTGAACGAGAAACTAGACCCTTCTTTAAGTCTTTAACAATGAAATTAGGAAAGCAACGGGTCACTCAGCAGTTTTTGTATGTGCCAAATTCTCCTAAACTCCTGTTAAGGAGAGATCTATTTGAGAACTTAGGGGCAGAAATTAAATTTAAAAATGGAGAGATTAAAATTTTAATTCCAGAAACTAAACGTATCGAAGCAGTGGCTTTGTTGTTAACAGGATGGTTACCGACAGCAGAAGATTATACCAGTCAAAGTCTAATGCTGTAATTCCAATCGTCTGGACTGGGAAGTTCCCGGTAAATCCGAAAAGCAGAACCTGTGAGAGCTGATTTAAAGCCAGGATCGAATCCGGTAAGAATTAAACAATACCCCCTAAAACCGGAAAGTCGGAAAGGGTTAGTAATGGTAATACAAACGTTTTTAAGATACAAATTGTTAAGAGAATGTGAATCCAGATATAACAACCCGATCTTGCCTGTTAAAAGGCTAATGAAAAAGATGATAGATTAGTTCAAGACCTCCTCAGAGCAATAAATCAAATAGTACAAGATATTCATCCGGTAGTAGCAAATCCTTATACTTTGTTAACAACCCTAACGGAGAAACAAGAATGGTTCACAGTGTTAGACCGAAAAGATGCCTTTTTCCGTATTCCCTTGGATCCCAATAGTCAAGAGGTTTTTGCTTTGGAACGGGAAAATCCTGAGACTGGGAGAAAAACACAATATACGTGGACAGTCTTGCCTCAAGGCTTTAAGAATAGCCTTACCATTTTTGGAAATCAATTGGCACGAGAATTGGAGATTTGGAAGAAAGAAAATAATCAAGAAATCTTGCCGAAATATATGGATGGTCTGTTAATTGTAGCCGAGACGGAAGAACAATGCACAAAGTTCACTATTAACTTTTTGAACTTTTGGGGAATCAGTGGATATCGAGCGTCAAAAGAAAAAAACCAAATAACCCAGAAAGAAGAAACTTATGTAAATGAGTTTTAAAATCCTAAAAGGACAGAGACAATTGGGAACTGAGAGAAAAGAGGCAATTTGTCGTCTCCCCGAACCTAAGACGAAAAAAATTAATGACGAGCATTTCCGGGAATGGTCGAGTGGTGTCACCTGTAGATGATAAATTGTGGCTTGCTGGCCTGACCTTTATAGGAGCAGCTCAAAACCTCAAACAATGGATTGGACCGATGCCCAGAAAGCTACTTTCCAAGAATTGAAACAGGCTGTAATAGGGGTGCCAGCCCTAGGCCTGGCAGATCTCACAAAGACACTTGAACTTTTTGCTCGCGAAAGAAGAGGTATAGCTCTGGGTATCCTGGCCCCATATCTAGGGCCAAGTGGGCGAGCTGTGGCCTACTTCTCGAAGCGATTAGGTAATGTGAGTCTGGGATGCTCTGGTCGTCCGAGAGCCGTCGCTGCAACTGTGCTACTGATCCAGGAAGCTCGTAAGTTTAACCTGAGGACAAAGGATTACTGTACGTTTCCCATATGATAACTGTTGTGCTAAAACAGAAAGGGGGGCATTGGTTATCCCCTAGCAGGATGCTGAAATACCAAGTGGTGTTGCTGGAACAAGATGATGTTTACCTAAAAACTACTACCACCGTTAACCCTGTTGCGTTTTCCACAACTGATCAAGTTAAAGGAGAACTGGAACGTGACTGCTTGCAGACAATCGAAAGAGTTTACTCCAGCCGACTGGATCTCTGAGATGTGCCGCTAGAAGAAACGGATTGGGAACTATATGCCGACGGAAGCGGTTCCATCTGTGAAGGAAAACGTTTATCAAGATAGACAATAACTACTGAGGAGGTAATTGCGTTGCCAACTTTGCCTTCGACGATATCTGCCCCAAAGGCTGAATTGATAGCTCTTATTCGAGCTCTGGAACTAAGTCAAGGAAAGCGAGTCAACACTTGGACAGACTCAAAGTATGCTTTTGGAGCAGTACGCGCACATGGAGCGATACGGAGAGAAAGAGGACTGTTACCTGCGCAAGGAACCACCATTCAGCACGCAGAACAAATACTGAAATTGTTAGAAACCATTCAAAAACCAACAGCAGTCACGATAATGCACTGTAAAGCACATCAGTTAGGTAAGACCGGTCCGAACGCAGGTAACCGACTGGCCGATAAAGCTGCTAAAGAGGCTGCGGAAAAAGGCATCCTAGCACTAGTTCCAGAGAAAAGTATAAAGTTGCCTAAAGAAACTCCAATGTATAATGAAAAAGATGAAGAATTAATTATTAGATGGCAGGCTAACAAAATGAAACAGGATAGGCTGTAACACCGACAGGTCAAATAATAGTCCCACTCACAATAATAAGAGAAGTTGCCCGAGCTGAACATCACAAAGTATACTGGGGAACAGAAAGTGAAATATGACAAAGATTGCTTAAACAATTATAAGCGGATGTGAAATTTATATATAAAATTATCCCCGAATCAGTAATACGATCATCTTTGGGATTATTAAAGAAGGAAATTTTTTTAGGAGAATATTAGCAAATTGATTTTATAGAATTGCCTTGAAAAGAAGGATCTATCCTAGTTTTAGTTGATATCTTTACTGGGTGGCCCGAGGCTTTCCCTTGTCGCACCGAGAAAGCAAGGGAAGTAGTCAAAGTCTTGCTCAAAGAGATAATACCAAAATGTGGGGTGCCTGTAAGAATGTCATCTGACAATGGCCCTCATTTTATAGCAAAGATTAGGAGACGAGTTGAGCAAAGTATTATCTATAGATTGAGACTATCACACCCCACATAGACCACAAGCAAGTGGGGGGGGGGGGGGGGAAGAGAGAGAGAGAATGAACTATACCCTTAAGCAACAGTCGAGTAAAATTTGTCAGGAAACCTCACTCACATGGGTTAGAGCATTACCCATGGCTCTATTAAGAATCAGAGTATAGCCAGAAGAGAAAGCAAATTGAAGTCACTATGAAATATTGTACGAAAGACCATATCAAGAGTCCTATGTTCTGAGTATCTTGAATGCCTTTGGAGATAGGTTTTTAAAAGGTGTTATGATTTCTTTAAGCAATTCTTTTCAGGAACTTTGTCAGTATGTCTCCACAGCTGGACCCTTAGAATTGGACGTAGCAGCGCATCCCTTCCGACCGGGAGATTAGATTGAATATATATAAAATCACGGAGAAGTGGAAAGGACCGTATCGAGTCATTTTAACAACCCTTATAGCAGTAAAGGTCTGGGAGAAGAACCTTGGCTTCATTATTCAAGAATAAAGAAAGCACCAACAAGAAATTGGAAGTCTAAAGAAACTGGCCCTTTAAACCTGAAAATCTATAAGTAAGTTTCACGTTATCTATTTGGGAAAACAGTTGTGTAAAGTTTATACTATTGGGGTTGCTATTAGGAATATTGTCGAGGGCAGTAATCTTTTTGTGTGTGTATAGGGTTTATGTGGGTTTTTTTGAGGGGTTCTAAACATGAGATAAACAAAATGAAACAATTATTGTTTGAGCTATTAATCTTGATGTTAACCGTTTTTGTAATTTGGATTAAAAAAAAAAAAATCTAGTTTTGTAATTGATTCAAAGTTTGGTAAAGACACAAAATTGAACCTCAGTAACAGGCTGCCTTCCGATTCCAAAGTCAGATGAAAATCTAGTTCCGTGGAGAATATTGACATTGAATTTAACCAAAACTTGAGAAAAGATGCAGAACAATGAGAATCATTTTAGCAAATTAAATGGGATGGATTTAAAAGGCAATTATTTTTTTTAAATTTGAAAGAAGGAATTAGAGCGTTGTGAATTATAACATTACCAAACCATCCACCTCGTGGACAAAAGAATTAATTTAATCGCCCTTCGGGAGACACTTGTACGGGCACCCCTTGGGGCTGTCAGTTGCCAAAACCGTAGAGACAAGTGCAAAAAGGAACTTGGCATCATATTTGAAATATCAAACGCTGTTTAGAATTTCCTGGAGTTCCAGGATCCTTGTTAGAGCCACCCAGAGTCGGGACCGTCTATGGAAATTTAGACTGCTTTAGACAACCAGAGAAAAATCACACATCCTCAACAGAGCTGTATGAAAGTTTATACTTGCAGCTCCTCTGACCCCAAAACTCCAAAGACTTTCTCTAGTAGCTAAAGCTCTAAGATGGGGATGTATTTGTAGAAAGTATAATAATATTTTAAATGATCTTTGGTCCCCTCTTAATGACGGAAAAAATTTAGCTTGGAGTTGACTGTATTAAAGGACAGGTGAAAAGTTCAGGGTTAACTGTTTGGGTGACTAGTGATGATAAATGATCCACTCATCTTTTCATGAAGGAGAAAAGCAAATCGTGGACTTTAGACTTAATAACTCTATCCTCTCTCTGGAAGAAATCTCCCTTGTGGCCTCGCTGGTGGACCTGGGTAAATGGAAAAGATGATACCTGGCAATCGCCAAGTCTTAGAACTAAAATAAGATGGGTATTAAAATCTGTATTTTGACCCCAGTTAACACCTCTTCCAAATGAGATGACTCTTGCCATCTTTCATTCAATCGAGGAAGTGCCTGCTGCTTAACTTCCCAGGGGTGTTGAGGAGTTTTGTTCCGGATTTCGGTCCCCCAGCTGCGGGCCGGGGCTGGAGGAGCCGCAGGTGCGGGCAGTGAGGCTGCTGGGGCCGGCCCCTCCCTGGAAAGGGGGGGCTGCCGGGGGCGGGGCCGGGGCGGGGCCGGTGGGAGCCCAGGCAGGAGCGGAGCGGAGCCGAGCCGTGGCCGGGCTGCGGCTGCCCCTCGGGAGAAGGTGAGCAGGGCCGGGCGCCCCTCGTACGGCGAACGTCGGAGGCGGGGGTGTCCCGGGGGAGGTGGGGGCCGCCTGTGCCGAAGGCCGGGGGCGGGGGGGGAGCTGGGGGCTCACAGGGGGGCTGGGAGCACGTGCGCGCGGGGAGGGGGGGGGGGCGGCTGGGAGCACGTGCGCGTGGGGGGGGGTGCTCACCGGGCCCCGTGGCGGGGCTGCGCAGTCGCCCGGCGGGTCCCGGGGAAAGCCCCGAGGAGGACGGCGGGGTCCGTGTCGCACGCACGGAGCGGCGGCGGCGGCGGGCGTTGCCCGAAGCTGGAGCCGGGCGGGGGGGGGGCCGCGCCGTGCCGGGGCGGCGGCGGCGGGCGCTGCCCGAAGCTGGAGCCGGGCGGGGGGGGGCCGCGCCGTGCCGGGGCGGCGGCGGCGGGCGCTGCCCGAAGCTGGAGCCGGGCGGGGGGGGGGCCGCGCCGTGCCGCGGCGGCGGCGGCGGGCGCTGCCCGAAGCTGGAGCCGGGCGGGGGGGGGCCGCGCCGTGCCGGGGCGGCGGCGGCGGGCGCTGCCCGAAGCTGGAGCCGGGCGGGGGGGGGCCGCGCCGTGCCGGGGCGGCGGCGGCGGCGGGCGCTGCCCGAAGCTGGAGCCGGGCGGGGGGGGGCACCCCCCCGCCGGGACGGCGGCGGCGGCGGGCGCTGCCCGAAGCTGGAGCCGGGCGG